>NC_143480.1:15452445-15603212 GCF_027475165.1 Benincasa hispida | reverse complement strand
TGCAGTTGAAATGCATTGATCGTTAAAGCTCTTGATCGATTGTCGCATGCCCCGTCATTGCATTGATCATCTCTTCGTTCTTGATTGATGGGCGCATGCGATGTAGATGCATTGTACATTTTGTCTTCGAGCCATTAACGCATGTGGTGACCTATTTCCTGCAAAACAGATACTGAAACATTCTATTTCACCATCGCAATGTTGTTAGTGGATGCATTTACGACATTTCATAATTTTCGTATTTCTTAGCCAATTCTTATACTATCGACGCAACTTTCCTCTCTTTTTGCCACAATATCTAAATAAAACAGCATAAATAACTTATATTTCTACAAGTTATCACAACCCCAAATTTAGATATATGCTTGTCCTTAAGCATATCTTCAACTAAGGCAATTTCGCTCAATTCCTATCCTGACTTTGCGTCGATTGGCTGCTTCGAATGCTCCACCTCTACAACATTACTTAACAATGCAATTTCCTTCTATCCTTTAACAGTTCATCAACATGCTCTACTTTATTCTTTTATACAACAAACCTCTACCCAAAAATTTCCTTCTTGTTTTGAGAAGAATGTTTACCTCTTCTTACAAAAACAACTAGGTGCGTCTTTATGCGGTGGTCTGGTTTGCGTCATTTTATTAGAGACTATTGATCATGGTTACACCCTTCGTTTTGGCTTGCTCTCACAGGTGTCATGCAAGCATCCAACTATAGTTGTGTACCAATCTCAACTTCAACTCTTGATTTTCAGCTAAGTTTTACTTTTGCTGGTCAGAGGAGTTTTCTCTTGTATTCTTATTTTCTCTCTTTTTTTCTCTTTTCATATTGCGTCGATCTTGGAAACCTACCTTCATTCTGACTTGCTCCCATGGGTGACATGCGAACATCCAACTATGAGCAGGTTCCTTTCACGACTTTACTCTTATCAGGTTGGGATTTTCCCTTTGCTGACATTGGAATTTTTATGATTTTTTTTTTTTTGATAATGAATGCATTTGCCTAATGATGATCGCATCCGCTTGATCACATCTGCTCAGACCTTCCCCACCACCAAATTTAGAGATGCGAAAGGTCCTCATTGCGTTGTTTTGGACAGAAAAGGCAAAACACTTAGTCAAAATTTTGAAAAGAAGGTTTGAGCAGAGTCTTGAAATAGAAAAGGTAAAGCAGTGCTATTGTTATGAATTATCTAAGTGTTAGTCAGAAAGTGCAAAGTGTAAGAAATGCTGCTAAGGGTATGCATACTACTCATCATGGCAGCGCAATTAATAACGCAAAATAAAAGACAAGGAATATTGCAATAATTGACAAAGGATGATAAGTAAAGAGGCTAATGCATACGGAAAGAATAGTTACTCAGTTGTATTAAAATTAACTAAGTATACAAAGAATTACAATTATCGCTACATAAAATTTAAGCATGTACAAAAAATCAAGGTATAGCTTCTATACATAAAAATACTGAAATGAATTTATCCTTTGTATTTTATTCAAATGGGCGCAAGGTTAAAGATTAACGCAATGCATCCGTTACCGCAAATGCATAAGTGCAGAGGACGGGCAACAACGCATGCATTAGCGCAACACACCCCTCAACTCAGTGCATTTCTGGAGGACGGGCACATGGTATTTCTACTAGCGTAACACTACCTTGACATAGTGTGTTTTCGCTAAGAACGGGCGCAGAATACATACGCGTGCAACACACCCCTCAACGCAATGCATTTGTGTAAGATGGACGCAAAGTGTATCTTGTCAGCGCAAGATGCACCCATCATCGCAATGCACATCGGATGTTTATTAAAGTTTATTATTATTATTATTTTTCATCAACAACACAAGTCGCTAAGACTTTGCGGTGTTCATTTTCTTTTAGTCAGTCATTCACAGAGATTTAAGAACAACACAACTAATGCAGAAAAGTAAGTAAATTAAATAAGGCATGGAAATAACGCAATTGAATTAAATTGAAAGTAAATTCATAAAGTAGTAAAGGTTAAATTTAGTAAACAGTAAGTAACACAATGTAGAAAGTAGTAAAGGAAAGCTATAAAGAAAGCATTAAACATAGATTTTAGAGATGCAGATTGAAAGAAAAATTTCTCACGATTACCGTAATCCACACCCTTGCAGACGGTCAAGCTTGCCTGCGCAATGTCATCAAGGATATTGTTCCTTCCCATGAGATCATGGGGCTTCTGAGTTAATTGGCAGCGTTCCCGATGTTTTGTTGCGAAGCTCGACTGCCAATTGCCCAACTTGGATCTCCAAGTTCCTTATTGAAGACGGCTGTGACTGCATGACAGCATCGTTTTTCTCAATATACTGTTTCAGCAAGGACTCCAATGATGATGAATTCACAGAGGCGTTCGATGAGGACGGTTGGTTATGCGGTTGCCTTTGATGACTTTGATTCTGATTTTGGTGAAAAGATGGAGGATGTCCTCGATTCCTAGAATTGTTGTTTTGATGATTACTTTGGCCCCCTTAGTTGTGATTCCCTCCCCAACCGAAGTTAGGGTGATTCCGTCAACCACGATAGTAAGTGTTGTTGTAAGGGTTGTTTTGGATAGCAAACACTGACTGCAGGTTCGATGGGCACATCTCTACGGCATGGCCCCCTCCGCATTGGACGCAACTTATTGCGGTCACTTGTGCCGGCGCATTGGGTTGCGCTGAACTTTGAGAGAGGGCACCTTGATTAATTGCCATCGTTTGTAGGAGAGAGATCACCGTGGCCATTTATGCGGCCAAGGTTGTCATTGTATCTGCTGGTACAATGGCGTTGTCAGTTCTTCTTCTCTCGGGGCCTCTTCCCCCATACCCGTCATCCACCCAGTCATCCATGTTTCGTGAAATGCAATCAAGGATGACCTTGGCTTCCGTGTAGGTCCTATCCATAAATCCTCCTACTACGGAGGCATCAGCAACAACTTGCGTTGATCGATTCAAGCTGTTATAAAAAGTTTCCATTAGAACACAATCGGGAATCCCGATATGCGAGAAATTTTTCACCAACCTTCTGAAACGTACCCAGGCGGTGCTTAGAGTCTCATTATCCATCTACTCAAAATTCAGCACATCCTTTCGTCTCCTTGCGTTGACTGCTGGAGGGAAGAATTTCTTCATGAACCATTCCACCAACTGGTCCTATGACATGATTTCATTTGGCTCCAACAAATGAGCCCACCTCTTTGCCTCATTCCTCAGTATGTATGGGAAGAGGTAAAGTTTAATTCCTTTAAGGGTGACGCCAGGGATGGAGAAAGTGTTGCATATCTTCACAAAGTTGATCAGATGGGCGTGCGGGTCTTCACCTTGTAGACCTCTGAATTGTCTCGCATTTTAGATCATTTGAAGCATGACCAGCCTTATCTCAAATCTTGCATTCTCCGCAACCGTGGGTCTTGAAATTTTGGGCGAGAAGTTATAAAGATTCGATGCCGCATAGTACCTCATAAGGATGTTGCGGTCGGCATCAAGAAAAATAGGGTCTTGCGCTAGCCAATTTACCCCTTGATTCACATTGGGCCTCTCATTATTATTTGCCATGTTTCTTTTTCGCCTAATTTGGTTCTGATGTGCTTTTACGCGAAAAATACACTTGATCTCTGCGTCAGCTTCAAATTCTGGATCAGTTTTAATACTCATAAATCGTCAGCCTGCTCTTCGCGATAAACAGACAGTACAACAGAGATCTGTCCTATAAAATACCACAAAAGTATTCAACACTAACCATTACCAATCCCCGGCAATGGTGCCATAAACTTGTAACGGTGAAAATTAATCTTTAAGCATATGGACAATGATGAATATGAATCATACAAGCTCATGTCCCCTGCAACGGCGCCATAAACTTGTGCGGATGTGGATTGTATATGATGTTATGTTGTGTTTGTTTTGTATCACTTATACACACTACTGATGGATGAATGTAATACAAGCTCATGTTGCCATAAACTTGTTGACTGTAAAAATGGAATGTTATCTTTATCTATTGCACTAATGAATGCATGAATGATTCTCTATATGTACTCAAATGCTTTGCGATAAAGATAATTTATGCGATACTACATTTTAAGTGTATGCGTTGATAGTGCTATACTCGTAGTATGCGATGAAGTAGTGTGTGTCATAAGTTTCCTTGCGCTGAAACCAAGTATAATTCCAACGCAAGTTTCTCAGAATGATTCGAGGTCGAACACAGGGATTGTTGTCGTTAAATGCGATACTTATGTGATACATGCGACCGGTTATAATAATGAATAAAGAATTTTGGTTTGTACAAAAATATAAATTACGCTGAAGTAAAAATGCGTTGATAAACTAAATTTCTAAACTCTATGATATATGATACAGGGGTCAAGGGCTGGCTGTGAAGTTGTACAAAAGAATCTATGAATGCGATGACAAGTCTTATGAATGAATTAGAAATAGAATGAGTGTGAGACCCTAACACTAAATCCAAGGTGGAAGGTTATTTGGAGAAAGAAAATCTTAAGTAATAAAGATATTGGGGCAAGGGTGAAAGCATTAGTACTAAATTATAGCAAAAGGTGGCAAGTGGGCCAATGCATATGGAGGGCTTAAGCACATTGAACAAAATAGTGCGTGGGAAGCTAGAAGCAAGAAGACTTGGGCAATGGTCGTGGGCTTGCATGCAACTAACGCAAGGGCATGCCAAGTACACAGCACATGCGTCGAGCAGGTATGCCAAGTGCCCCTTCCTATGCGTCGAGCGGGCATGCCGGTCGTCCATCCTATGCATCAAGCGGGCATGCCGGACGTCCATCCTATGTGTCGAGCGCTGCCAAGCCTGCCGAGTGGCCATACCTATGCGTCGAGCACTGTCGAACCTGCCGAGCAGCCATACGTCGATGCCTTGCGCCAAGCGCACAGTCCATGCGTCGAACGGCCAGCCTACGCTGCGAGCGCATTGTTGAACGGCCATACATCGAAGAGCTCTGCCTAGCATTAATGCGTTGAGGCACGCCCATGCGGCCGAGCAAGCGAGCGATGATCAGCGCCTATACAGCACGTCCATGCGTCAATGGCCAGCGCCTATGCCAAGCACTATGCGTCCATGCCAAGCAAGCCATGCGGACATACCTAGTGAGCCATGTGTCGAAAATGAGTGGCTACCCTATGCGTTGGTGATGACTGACTCATGCGATGGCTAAGTGAGATTTCGATGGAAGTGAGTTGGCTTGCTATGCATTGTGGACAAAAGAAAGGCTAATTGTTGGGGAAAAGAATTTCAAGGGGAGATGGCAATATTTATGAAATGCGTTGATAAGCCTAACAAATTAGATAGATGAACATGTTAAGTATTTAAGTGATTGAGGTGGCAAAAAGAGGTTCACACAAAGCTCTAAGCAGGAGATGGACAAAGGAGATTACATGCAAAAGAGGTCTTATCACCCTAAGCAGGAGGTGGATGAAGGAGGTTGCATGCAAAATGGGGATTTTGGCTGAAAAATTAAGGTGAGAACAACTCAAGGCTGTGCTAGAATAGGCTAAGTGTTGGCAGCTTCAAAAAGGGACAAATGGGAGTTGAGTTGTCACAAGGGGGTGAGTTTGTAATTAGAAGGGTTGAGCGAAAAGAATTTATTCATGCCATCACCAAAATCTCTGTGTTGAGAGCTTATTTAGAGTGTTACGCTTGAGTATTTAGGCTACCAAATTAATTGGGGTCTGAAGGAGCTAAAGTTGCGTTGGTGAAACAATGGAGCCAGCCCGGATGCACAGCCAGCAAATGTATCCAGCATACAATGTGCACACCTTGCACCTTGCAGCGCGGCGTCCGTCCATCAGCGCGCCTCGCACGAATGCATCACGCACGCCAGCCCAACACAGCAGCCACCGTGCGACGCATCACGCATGCCCAACGCAGTAGCCCACTATACGACACAACACGTCCACCCTGCACCCGGCCGAATGCCCAACTATCTGCCACAGTCCAAATAACCTCTAAAGAGGCTAATTTTAGGATTTTGGCTAAGTTTGGAGTGGGGTGAGCTGGTACTTTCATTATATAATGGTATTTTGGCTATTTTTGCATTATTTATTGATATAACAAGTGTTAATTGAGGAATTTTCATTGTTATGGAGGAACTCTTAGGAAGATATTCTCAAAGTGGTTTTAGTAGGAATCTTGCTTACGGTGAGTGGTTATTTAGTTTTATGCATTGATATGTGAATAAATGCATAGGTAAGTACAAGATGCATGCTTATGATGATATGTTACTTGCCATGATATTGTCTGTGTAATTTTTATGGAAACTAAGATTATACCCAAAATACATAAGTTAGCATGCTTAAAAATGGTACTTGGTGGGAAAAATATAGTCGGCCTCGGTCGGCGGGAAATAATAGTCGGTGACGATCGGTGGAAAATATAGTCAAGATACCTAAGCATGACTAGCGGGAAAGAATTGTCGATGTGCACATTGGTGGGGAAAGTGGGTTATAGGAAAGTTTCCATAAAAAGTTTTTATGATTGTTAATATATGCATGATGTGAACATGCCAAGTATAGCATGAGACTGGAAGATAATGATTGAATGAAATTACACATGATCATGCATAGATTATACTGAAATTTTGATTATGTGATTGACTTCCCAAAAATATGTTTTGTAAAGTGATTATTATTTTAAAAGGCACCACTCACTGGGCTTATTAGCTTTTCCAAATGTTTTCCTCTATGCAAAGTGGCGCGTTCAGGAAGGAGTCTACAAGTACCAAAACACCAGGACTTGGTAATTTCTCAGGGCACGACTCGGATCATGTAATAGAATAGTATAGGAAATTGAGCTATATGTATGAAATTTAGATAGATTACTGTAAACATATTAAGGTTTTTAATAGATAAAGGGGAAAATGTTAAATTAAAATGTTGTCTTGGAATGCTACTAGTATATCCTCATGCTCTCTTCCAAGTCTTGGAGCTAAGGCTTGGGAGGGGGTGTGACAATGAGTAAAAAGTAAAACATCGCAAGTTCGTCAATCGCGTTAAGGACGCAACTAAGGTTCCGCTTTCCTTTGGCGTACACCTTTCAGTGATCGGCCGCATTCCTATACGTCTATGGTGAAATAGAGATGAACGTGATGAACACAAGGTTGTTTCCATCTCTGGAAATACTTCTCGCTTTAGTTAACGCATTCTTCCAACCTTCTCTCGATAGGCGGAATAACATCTTCACTTCTGCTCTCACAGGTGAAGATGCCGTCGAGCATACCTTAGCTAAAATTAATTGATTCCTTGACACAGATTAACTCACTCGCATAATTCTTGCTTTTTACCCCAGGGATTAAGAACACATCATGGAGAAAATGGATGATAAATGTATGGAAAGAGACAGAGAGATAATAATGATGACAATGATAACATTTAATTCTAAAATTAAGCGTTTGATACATGTTTGTGAACGAGGGATTAAAGAAGATGAACTAGAGAATAGAAACAAATATGGAAAGAGTGTCAACGTCTTGACACAGATCCCGATTGGAGACTTGTGCTTGCCGGCGAATGGATGTGGTGGAGAGGAAAGCTAGCTAATACTAATAGCATGTCATCAATGATAGAAGTTATCCGATAACACATTATCGATGATAGAAGCTACCACTGATAGCACGTTATCAGTGATAGAGAACTATCACTGATAGCATGATATCAGTGAGATCGTTGATAGTATCTTATTAGTGATGTTATCAGTGAAAGAAGCTATCACTGATAACCACAATATGAGTGATGTTAGTGATATCGGTGATAAAACTTAAGTGATATCTATATATCGAGTTTCTTTCAAAGGTGATAACTAGTTATAGAAATCTATCATTAATAGCCTTAAGTGTTAATATTTCAAGGTTGATTCTAATTGATAAAAGTCTATCAGTGATAATGACTGATAGTTGCTATCAATGATAGTCATGATAAAATATTATTAGCAATAACTACTATGGTAATCAAAGTTGTTGGTTTTCTTTCAAAGTTGACTACTATTTATAAATCTATCATTGATAGCCACTGATAGCCTTAAGTAGTAATATTTCAACGTTGATTCCAATTGATGAAAGTAAATCAATGATAGTTAATAATAATTGATAGCAAATTAAAAGTTAATATTTCAAGATTGTATTAATTTTTCTAAAATTGAAAGTTATCACTGATAGCAACTATCATCAATAGCAATTGATAAAAGCTATCAACAATAGCAGCTGATAGCAGCTATCAGTGATAGCTGCTATCAATGATAGCTTTTAATTTGAGAAAACCGGGAAGAAGTGAAAAAAAATAGTGGCTAGACATGGGTTTTTTAGTCTTTTACCATTTTTTGATCTATATATGCAATTATTTTATCATTGTACTACATATTCAATTATTTTGAGCTTAAATTCTATTTATGCAAGTAGCCCTATAAATTTATCCTTAAACTATAAAATTCATCTCTAGTTGGTCTCTAAATTCTAAAAGTAAAAGAATTGGAAAGGTTCCTAAATTTTCAATTTTATGTCCAATAAATTCCTAAACTTTTAAAAATGTTTAATTGGTCTCAAATTTTTAATTTTATATCTAGTAGATCCTAGATTTTCAAATTTATTTTCAATAAATCCTTAATCTATTTAATATTGTAACTATCATAGATTGATCTAGTGGTAAATAAAGGACACGATTTAGATAAAAAGGGCTAAACGAGAATGAGTTCAATCCATGATTACTATCGATCTAGGATTTAATATTCTATAAATTTTCTTAACACCCAAATATTGTAGGATGACGTAGGTTGTCTAATGAGTTTAGTTGAGGTGTGCGTAAATTGGCCCAAAATTCACGAATAAAAAAGGTACTATTTGGTATTTTTGAGAATTCATGAATCCATTAGACACACAATTAGAAATTTAAAATTTCATTAAACACAAAGCTCAAATTTATATCTAATAGATTAATCAATTTTATTATATACAAATTTGAAAGTTAATTGGAAGTTTAGAAACCTATTAAATATTTTTCAGAAATTTATAGATCAAATAGATACAAAACTAAAAGTTTAGATCCCGTTTAATAAATATTTCGTTTCAAGTTTTATGATTGTGTTTGTTTCTTTTCAATTTTTATATTCACACTTTTCTAAAGAAACATTTGAATTATTAGAGGAAAAATTTGTAAACTCAATTTTAAAAAATAAACCATATAGATTTTGGTAATTAAACTTACCATTTAACCATATTTTTCTTACACGTACTTATTTTTTGGGTTGTTTTCAAATAAGAAAAAAATGAGACGTATTTACAAATACAGCAAAATTTCACTATTTATCAATGACATCTATCGTAATCTATCGATATTTATCAATATCAATAATAAATATCTATTGCAGTCTATCTCAATTTGTCACCGATAGATAGTGAACATTTTACTATAATTGAAAATAATTTCAATATTTTTACCATTTAAAATAATTTTTCTTACTTTTTTTTTTTTTTTTTTTTTGCAATATAATATAGTATACTAAAAGAAATGGTGGCTTATTCTTCCCAAAAAAAAAAAAAAACAAAAGTGCCTTAATTGAACTGGTTTGATCATGTGGTTTATTTGCCGTTTCACCTTTAGTAGAGAATATTCGAATTCGAACGGCGATTTATAAATAAATAAATAATAACAACGACAAAATGTTGGTTTCTTTGTTTCTAAAAAAATAAATAATAACAAAATAATAAAAAGGAACGGCAAGTTGGCCTCTTTTCCGTTCCAACTGCGAATTATTTGGTATGTGGTCACTGGTCAGAGTCAAAAAAGACATTGGAAGTTGGGACTTTTCCTTAGCTTTTGGAGGACAGCTACACCTAAAAATATGAAACTTTTAAAAGATTATTTGTTTTTTTTTTTCTTTTTTTATTAATTTCTCTTAAAAGGAATGATTTTACTTGAAAATTCTTCCAAAATAAATCATTTCTGTAAGAGACAGCTTCATTGGTTTTATGTCTTCATTTCTTTTCATAAAACCAAGCTTTGCATTTCTGTCTTCATTTCATTGTTTACTTTATTCTTCAAGAATAATCGAGGGTTCCCATCATATTCAACCATCATCATTACAAGGAGCATTTTTTGTAAACCCATTGTAATTGTGATTTGGTATGAGTAATAATTTGGAACTTGCTAAGAGAAAATGACACAATATTCATTCATTTTGCCATCATCATTGGAAGACAAGGCCCATTTCACTACTAACAAGTGAAAGAGGATGTGTTTCCAACATGACATTACTGATTGCACCCTACTAATAGACTCAAATCACCCAAAGGTCAGACAGAAATCAACTATAATTGTCCAGAACAGCAAAAAGAATGCCTAACTACTTGCATTTCGACGAGTTGTCAACAAACTAAACTGCTCGAGTTTACAAGCTAGGGGGAATGTTCTTGCGCTGCAGATCATACCAGATTCTGTGAATGGAAAATGATGAGCTTTTTACAAAGTTGGAAATAGACATACTTTTCATCAATCATGATGAGTTTTTGTCTGCAGAACTTCATCCCCACATGTCGCATCCGGATACGCCATGATGGTTGACTTGGATGATGTTAGCATCCTGTATTCTTTCCTTAGCTTCACCCCAAATCAAAGATGCAGTTGCTGAATCCAAGTTAACCATGTTTTTCTTGCTTGCAACAGGAGATTTTTCCATCGCCAGTCCCCCAGGACTCTCGTTAGAGGTTAGGCAGCTTTCAGTTGAACAATCGGCCCTTTGGCAAGGAAGATTAGCCTGCACTTCTTCCGTGCCATTCACTCTTTCCATCTCTTGCGATTGTGAAGGATAGAAACCAAGTGCGTCGATGGAGGAACTTCTTGGGCTCTTACGATCCTGTCCTTGGGACTTCTTGCTGTCTGAGTCCGAAACTGCACCTCCAATGAATTGATCTGCAAGCATTTTACAAGCTCTCTCAAGCATGGCCAAATATCTTCGCTCGGCATCCTGACGAATTCGTAGGTGCTTCTCTGCCTGCCCAACGATGGTAAGGTAAGATAGCCGAAGAATGGACCCTAAGTCTCAGTATTAACACTTGGGAATTCCTATCCTATCAGCAGGTTCAAAAATCTCCATTGCTAGTTTCAAATCAGTAATTCTAAATGTATTTGACCACGAGGACAGTCAACTAAATAAGTATGCAAAACTTGTCTTTCTCCATTCAAATTATGTTTAGGACCCACCCTGGTATGGTATTCAATTCATTAACAAGGTTGAATCTTCAAGGAATCTGTTCAAAACCATCATCAATTTCCATTTTAATGTTAAGGACGAAAAAATTACCTCAACTTGCAGATGTAATTTACTTTGTACTTCCATTTGCGCTCTTAGTGCCTCCTTGACTTCATAACCACTGAAACAGACGTTTAAGTTATAAACACTTTGAACATTATTGAAATCTTATAACACAACATTCAAGGCATTATCATAAATATCTTAAAGGAGGGGAAAAAAACTCTTATCTTACTCGGCCATTTCAGAAATTGGCAAGTCAGGAGAGAAATTATTGGTACTTGGACTTTCTAAAAGATATGCACCTGATGTTCATTGCACCAAGCGATAATTAAAGATTTAAATATTTGGACCAGACAGGTTAAAAACTTTCAAAAATTAGTAGTAGCTAGTGCAAATACTGGTGGTGAAAGGAGAGCAAGCTCTTTTGGATAAGAACTCCATGACCCAACACTAGTTATGTAGTTGAATATCAGCAGACTCATGGAGGCATCACATGATATGCAAGGACAAAAATCGAGATGTATAGCTTACCATCTTTAGATGCCTCACCCATATCCTTCCCTGATTGCTTACCTAATCTGTATTTCTGTAATGAAAAAAACAAGTATACATAAACACAAATTAACCATGAATTCCAACATCAGAATTCCTCCATAAAAAGATGCATTTTCATGTCATTGTGAGTACCTGAAGGTGGCTCTTCAGATGGAAGAGAGTCAGTCCTTTCACATTCATTGTTCGCATTATTGCTTTTGGAGTAGCTTCTGCACCAAGTGTTCAAATGTCAAACCCTTATCATTGATTAGAATTCAAATATGACCCATATACTCCCCACCCTTGTCCCCACCAACAAATTAAAAGAAAGATAGTAAGAAGACCTATCAATCAAAGCATGGAAAGCAGATTCTCCATGCTGCAAACAAATGGACTGATGTTTTTTCATTTTCATTTTTTTTGAAGTACAACAAATGTGGGGAAATATAACTTCAAAGAAAAGAACAGACACCTTAACCGCTGAGCTACATTGGCAACAAGTGAATTAAACGATTACAATCCAAGTTCTGACTTTTGTAAAGCTGGAGTCTTATGGTCAAACATGTCGACCACTCTCCTGAAGAAAAGAAATAACAGGATCTTCGAAGAAAAGCACAGGAGTCCAATTGATTTTTGTCAGATTGTACAATTTAAAACCTTAATTGGAGTGGATCACACAATTCCTGTTATAGTTACTGTGCTCTTATTATCAATCATGATCGCGGTGTTCTGTCTAACCCCTTTCTGCTAGCAAGGAGACACCTTGTCTCCTTGGCCTCTAAGTTGTTCTTTCGAGTGTTTCGATAATGAAAAAGTTTACTTCTTATCCCAGAAGAAATAAAAAGTACAAAATAAAAAGTGAGAAAAAAAAGTGTTTTTTATTTAAAAAAAAAAAAAGAAAAAAGAAAGAAAAAGGAAATAAGAAAAGAAAAGAAAAGGCTCTGGTTTTGAAGAAGTCCATATGTAAAACTGACAGATGGCATGTTAAATGTCTGCCACACAGCACAAACCATATTATGAGGAGATTCACATTGATTCTGATCTGATATTAAAATAGTGTAACAATAATTACTGACTGGCTGAATTGGATAAAAAAAAAAAAAAGAAAAAACTAAATCCATATCAATTTTAAGCAGCTGGTTAATGTGGACCTTAGTTTCATAATGTTAAAATTTTCATGATTTTCCTTATGGTTATATTGTAGTTACAATCCAATCTTTTGGCTGGAGGAGTTGAAATGTTTAAGAGTAACTTCAACGCAAAAATAGAATATGTAAAGATGGAAATGTCGTTCCTATTTAATCCATATAACTTCTTTCAATTGTGAAAACTAGATGGAATCATGATGATATTTTATCCTTTTATATTCTTTCGTGTGCCCTCACCAGCATACAGATGGACTATTTTCACAAACTCAATTAGATCTCAAATCTTTTCACCTTCAATTATCTCTATGGAAAACAAAAACTATCTTCAAACTGATTATGGAATTTCTTGCTGACAAACTGACTTCATACTCCATTAAGGGCCAAAGAGGCTAACAACACCCGTACATTATGATAAAACAGGATAACTTCTGTAATTGGGAAAATTGTACATTAATACCGTTAATTATCACTCCTGAGACATGACCATGAAGGAATCTTGATATGTACCTCACCACCTAAACCATCAAGATAACTTGTGAAGACTTTCAAACTACGAATTACGAAAACCTCAAAGTTGTATACAGTCAACTTCCAAATCAGGCTCAGTTGCATTAACTTTTCTATCAACATCCAAATCTTGTCTGGTTCCATTAACTTTTCTATCAGGCAATTCATTCATGTATAAATTTGAAGACTTGAACAAAGTCAAACAAACTGCAACTGCAATCAGGGTCAGTTGCAGTCAATATGCGAACATGAAAATGATGAGCCATGCTACTACTACTAAGGAATCAATCAAATTTATTTATAGACTTTTTTAGTCTAACTTCAGATCTTTTAGAATTGTATTTTAATGGTTTTCGATGTTTAATAAGGTCATCCTGCCAAATGAAATAGATATCTAGTTGGAAAGAAAATCTAAAGGTGCATTGACATCCTAATTATACATTCGGAATTGGGTTTAATACAAAAAATTTATACAGAATTCTTAGCCGAGATACAATTTAGATTTTTAGAACTAGAGACCCTGCAAGATTTGGAAAGAAGGTAATATAGTTTCCTGGATCAATTTTTTATCCTCTTTCCGTTTTCACCCTTGGAGGTTTTCTCTGCCAGAGTGTCTTTTCGAGCTAATTATCAGATATTTAACTCAAGCATTTCAGCTAAAAACATAGAGAAAACAACTGAATCTACTCAATGAATTGTTGCCTAAAAACTTACTCCAATGAATTTCCCATCAGAATTAAGGTTAGACAAAACAACTGATACGATCAGAAGTTTCTACTCGGTAGTAAAAAGGAAAATAGTAATCAAAGAAAAGAAAAAGATTATAAAAAGAATTCCATGTAAATGACAACTAGCAAGCAATAGTTTATTACATGTGTTGAGAAATGTATTCTTTTTTACAAGAAAAATGAACGATTGTCTTAATTTCCAAAAAAAGAAAAATGAATGATTACACACAAAAGTCATACAAACAGCAGGTTGAAGAAACCAAGGAAGCCAATCAAAAGTTGCAGGGATTCCAATCATCAAAAATAAAAAGCAAAGTGACACCCCTATAATATTTGAAAGCTAGAAAGACTAAAATTTGTCTTTCTGACTACTCTATATGTTACAACAGCAAGATTGAATATCCGCTATCTAAATCTACTCTCAAGTTGTGAGCCAAATAGAGCATACCCTCCCCAAGCAATAATCATTTATGAACATTCTTCAAACCACTCTAACACAGAATCCCCATTCAAACTTGGACCCCAAATTCCTGAAGGAAAAGAGTAGAAACCAACGGAACTTCCATGGCTTCGAAAAAGTCATGAAATTTTGAAGATTGATTTTCTACCGAATTTAACTATTCCAGAGGAATTGAGCTCGGCCTCCATCCCATTTCTCTAAAGTCTAAACCCACGTTTTCTCTTCTGTCATAAGGTACCTAATTTATACTTATTTTTTCACCAGGCTAAATGCTTAATGATTGTCATCGATGGTAATCTTTCAACTGGATAAAACTTCCCATTCACATTGTACGCATAAGTGAATAGCAGAACCAAAATGTCGGCGTTCCAATGGCTGACCATCAGGGGAACACAATTCATTTCAACGCATCAACCATTTCTCCTAATTCAAGAGTACTTAAATGAAAATCGAAATCCTACTCAAAATCATCCCAGAAATAGGTACTAAATAGACCATCGCCGCTATTTCTCAGTAAAAAAAGAGAAACCTAATTCAAGGTAGTTGAGTAAACAGCTAGTCTGATACAAGTAACACGTCTATGGCAGCCAAACAAAAACATCCAGATTAACGAGACTAAAAGCTAAAAAAAAAACTCGAGAAATTAAAGTTAATGGAGAAAGGAGCACTGACTGCCAGCACCGCCGAGTTGAGTGACGGCATCGACGAATCGCTCATGAAGATCGGCAGTCCAGCGGAGGCGAGGTTTGGGATCTGAAGTCAAAACAAGACAAGGGTCTCCTCGGTGAGTGTGGGTGAGGTCGGAAGCAACAGAACCACGATGGCCATGGATCTGAATATCTCCGTCGGGATTAACAAGTCTGGGAAACATAACCCTTGTTGTGAAATGGGCAGAAAGAAATGGAGAAAGTGGAGCTGCAAGAACAGAAGAGAGAATGGATTTTTGTGTTGGTGTGGGAGTTGATTAGAGAAGAAGGAAGGAAGAAGATGAAATCTGGTGATGGGGTATGAATGATTCACAGAGAAATTGAGAGTTCATTGGATTCGTTGACGAAGAAGAAGAAGAAGGTGAAAAAGAAAGAAGTGCGTGAGAGAGAGAAAGAGAGGGAGTTGGCACAGATTTCAAAGCTTTGTCTTTTTCTGTCATCATCGTCTTCGATGCAGCAATTAGTCGTCAAATTTTGGAGAATGTAATAAACGACGACGATTCCACCATGGAAGGGCAAAAACGGAATTAACCCATTTCTTCTTCTTTTTCAATAGTCTATAATTGATTAGGATTATAATTAGTATTCCCGAATGATTAACAAATAATTAATTTTTTAGTACATGTATGATTAGTTTTTTATTAATTAGTATTAATTTATTTTTCAATTTTTGATAGATAGAAGTTGTAAGACTTTGATTTTATTCTCGAAAATTTCTAAATCGAATCCTTTTTTTTCATGCAAAATCTAGCATAGATCAACTTACACAAAATATATTAATAAATTTTCCCTCTCTATTGTACTAAACAAAAAAACAAAAACTTTTTTTTTCCTTTTTTGAAAAAAGCACTTCATTAATAACAAAGAAAAGTGAGATACAAGATAATAAATCTTCCATTAACCAAAGTCGAGGAGATAACAGAACCCCATCAAAAAAAAAAAATTACCTTCCCATATAGAGGGAGGCACCGACTCAAAACACCTAAAGGATTAAACAAGGTGAGGTCTCAAGCTTGCACCCAAGTCTGTACAAACCTTTAAACTTTGAAGTTGCAGTAATTGGTAAGAACTCATCCTTTTGGAGTCAGAGGTTGAACAAATGTGTAGAAACTAATTAATTTTCTTTAAAGATTAAAGTTAAGAATTAGTAATTTTCAACGTTGAAGAACTATATATAAAAATTTCTATTAAATAAATGTGTGGGTCAGTACAAACATAGTTAGATACAGACAACAAAATTTTAAATTAAAGATTTCAATTTGTATTCCCTACATGTACTAAGATATAAAAATAACAAGCTACAAAGTTATATCATCTTTTAATAGAGAGTGTGAGCAATGGTGATTGTGAATATTGTTGATGTCGACCCAATCTTGATAGCTCAGTCACTTTTTTATTTTTAAAAAAATGTTTCTAGGGTTTGGCACCAAATAAAGATTACTTTTTAAAAAAGAAAAAGCTTTTAGGAGAAAAGGAAGAAAAAAGATTGAAAAACGAAACCAATTGATATAAACACAAGATTTTAACTTAACCATAAAAATTTGTACTATCACCTTCAAAATTAGAGCTTAGATTATTCATCTCTATGTATTGTAGAAATACATATATTTTAACTAACATGAACATAACTCAAAATATAAAAATTTATATTATCGTCTACTAAAGTGGAAGTTTCAATTATCCATCATTACATATTTTTAGATAAAAAGATGATATATTTAGTATATTTGTTAAATATGGATACCCCAATATTGAAAAATTGTCGGAAATAATATTATTAAGTATTCATTTTTCAAAATTAATATGTTTTTTGAAAAATCTATTATCCGATCCATCTCGTCCATTGAGATTTTGTTAAAAAAAAAAAATAACTTTTTCTAATTCATATATTGTGTTGGGCATTCTCGGTGAAATCTTGGGCAATTTTTTCAAATGTTATATAATCTTTCCAAATCTTATACCAAATATTATATCTTTTCAAATTTTCTTCAAGTTTGATTATTTTTACCAAATCTTATATCGAAATTTAACATAAATTTTCAAATCTTTACCCTAATTTCTGTTTTCATAATTATAAGAATTTTTAAATTTTCAAATCAATTTACCGTTATGATTTTTCAAATGAATCTCAAGTGCATTGTGTTTTTAAATATTTGTAAAAGATCAAATTTTGAAAATAAAAAATTAAGATTGAAAAATATAAAAAATCTCAATGTCAATATGCTTGAGGTTTCACCGAAAAAACTCAAATATATATAATGGCGGTATTAAGTTTGCTCGAGATACACACAGATTCTTTATATCTCCCAAATCTTACTTGATTTTTTTACAACATTTGATCTTTGGGTGATAGATTTGAAAAATTAGATAAAGTTTAATATAAAATTTGGAAAGATTACATAATATTTAAAAAAATGGATAAAATCTCGATGTTAACGGTTTGAAATTTCACCGAGATAACCCAAAACCATCAATATATTAGAAACAATTAAATTTTTATGTAAATTTCGGTGATCGATCTCAGATAAAATGAACAAAAAATTAATGAATTTTTAAAAAGCTGCTATTTTTGAAAGATAAAAACTTGAGATGATTATTTTTGACAATTTCGCTCTCAATATCATTATACAAGTTATTATTATGTTTCATTTTCATTAGAACAAAATTCCCAATTTATCCCCTATTTTTGTTTCTGTGTCTCCACCAATAATCTTGTCCTATTGATGACATTGTGGAGTGGTAGTTGAATCTTCTTTGCTTTTTGACTTCAAGTTAAGATTTTTTGTTTTTTAGGTAAAATATTAACCAATTATAATCATAATCATTTATTTCATTTATTTGAATCCATTACCATATCATTTCTTGAGCTAAAACCCTCCTTCCCCACATATCTCAACTTCCATCCCTTTCAATTAAAGTCTTTTTACCATTATGCCCACCACCTCAATTTTGTTTGAGTACCCATTTTGATTTTTCAGGTTAATAGGACATTTTTCAGGTTAATATACTTTTTAGTTAAATATATATTTTTAAAAACATTTTAGTTCTTAGTTAATTCCTTTTACTACCAAAATATATATATATATATTTCTTCTGTTTGATTGCCAAAATTTTGGTTGGATTTTTAGGGGAAGTATAGTTTATAAACTTAAACTAAAAATAAAAAACCAAATACGGATCTTAAAGATTTTTCGCTATTATATTTATCATTGTTTTTTTGATAAGGCATCTCTTATATGTTCCTTTAAAAATAGATTTTACACTCATGACCATCTAAAATCACTCAAAAAAAAATAAAAGTATATTAACTAAACTTCAAAACCCCGTTTGATAAGTGAATAAACACGACTTCCACCTCTAAATTTCTTTATTTGTTATCTATTTTTTAACATTGATTTAAAAGATCAAACCAAATTTATAAATTAAAAAAAAAAAAGTAACTTTTAAAAACCTTTATGTCTTTGGAATTTGATTAAATTCAATCATTGTATTTAAGAAATATGCAAAATAATGTAAGTGAGAAGAAAATGGGTTTAGTTTTCAAAAACGAAAAACAAAAAAAGAAATGGTTACCAAACCAAATGAGACTAAGTTATTAGTTTTTTTTTTTTTTTTTTTTTTTTCTCTAAAAGTTGGTTATGAAAAAATAAGTTTTATGTAAAAAGCATTTTGTTTTAAAAAAAATTATTCCAAACACATAATAGATAGAAACACACTATAAATAGAAATCTTAGAACTCAGATATACATATCTTAGAACACCAGGAATCATAATCAAATCCAAACAAAGTTTATATTAATTAAACTTTAGTGGTTGAATCATCACCAATGAATTTTAACCCCTTGATCTGTTAAACAAACATTCCTATCATTAACAAGTATAATAAAGCTCAATTACCAAACATATGGAATAATTTCTCCTTTTTACAATGGCATCTTATGGTTCTGAAATGATAACCAAATCTCAGGAAGTCACACCAAGACTCTATAATGCTGCTGTTTTCCTTCAAGAAGGAAAAAGAATAGCTTAGCATTGAATCTCATGCCACCTCATTATCCAATCACTTCAGTATCAGATATTGTGTTGCTCTAAATTTTGAAGCTCTCTTCTAAAGCTACGTCTGTGTGTTCCATCTCTGAATTTAAAGCCGATAAGAATGCAAATGCTTGGCCCATCTTCTAGCCATGAACGGGTCGTGATACTCCCATCTTTCGACGCTGCTAATCCTCCCGCCCATACTCGCATCCTCTTCCCGGTTTTCACGACCAGCTTCGTCGAAAGTAACAATGTTGCTGCTCTTGTTTCCTATACTTAGCAGGGTTTCGCCTACTTTCATACACTCCCCATCGTTGACCTCCCCATCAACATAGCTGTATCTCACCCTGACATGTCCTTCGTTATCACTGAACAGATTGTCGATTACAATTCTCTTTTCTTCGTCGCCTCTCAATTCTGCAATACCAATGATGGTTGATCTGCTGTTTTCCTCTCCTATTCTTAGTTGGATGTCTCTGATGATTCCTCTCAGTACTTTTGTCATCAGGAACTCTTCGAACTCCTGCATTACAAAACCAGTTGAAATGCTGAACCCCAATCCTACGTGAAACCAATGGATTGGGACAGCGGGCGAGTCCAAGTTGATGAGATGGCACGGCTGAGTTCGGCTATCAGATAGGTGCAGAATGGAGGAGTTGGGATTCTTGTGGATGCTATCCTCAAGTATCTTAACTGCTTTCTTCAGCCCTTCCACGGCATCTGGTTGCCCCATGTAGAAAAGACGGTCAATGACTTGTAAGGCAGCTCTCTTTCCATAAGAAGTCATACGTTTCAAGGGAAACACACGGGTTGCAGCAGACGAGTAGGTAACAATGGCCAGGCGGTCGATGGAACGGAGGGAGGAAACCACCAAGGCCATGGCTTGCTTGAGGAGCCTCAGGTGCGGGCCATTGGCACACACAACCAGGACCAAGTCAGTCGCTTGTTGATGTGCCAATTTTACTGAAAGGTAATATCTCGAACTGTTCCTGGGGTTGCCTGTAATACGTGATGTTTGCCGAGCTGGTGATTGCAATAAGGGAGAGAGGCTTCTGCAGGGGAATTGCTGACGCAGTGGTGGCCGAGTGTGGTGGTTGGAGTATACATAACCGGGGGCGCAACCACTCACTTGAATGGGAGGACAGAAGCTTGATGGGGTCGTATGTACATAGAAAGAGAGGCGAGAATCATGAGCAGGTGTATGGTCAGGCTCAACAGGGTCATCATCATCGTAACGACCGGAGAGCAGGAAGGAGCGACGGTTGATGCGGAATGTGGCGATGGAATCATCAAGAATACGGAGGATGGGATCACTTTGGGTGCAAAGTGGGGCTGAATTCCGGGGCAACTGGGTCCATTGAGCTCGACAAATGGGGCATGTGACACTGCCATGGCGGACGTTGGAGGAGATGCAAGTGAAATGGAATGCATGAGAGCACTGTGCGGTGAAAATGGCCTGCCCTGGACGACTCCCTTTGGTTTTGTAGTTCAGAGGATCAAGGCATATGGCGCACAGATTCTGAGATGCGAATCAAGACAAATATGCAGGTAAGATAATTGATACTGGAAAAGAAAGAACCTTTGACTCAAATTAGAGCTCAACTTTTCATAACTTTTTTTATTCATTTATTAATCATACAAGTGTATTTAATTGCTAAATATTAAATATGTCTCATTTCAATTTGACACGTAAACGATTTTTAAATAATAAAACTATGACATGACAGATTAAGCAAATAATTCTTTTCTGGTCCAAAAATAAAGTTGAATTTTCTCTACTGGATATTCATTTGAAGCAGCAATCGAACAATGGCTTAAGAAAAGCAGGAGAGGATTTGACTGGCTTTTTGCTCAGATATTTAAAGGGTAAATGTAATGCTTAACTCCAGTAACCAGATTCACATCAAAAGCATAAAAACAAAGAGCAAGCAATAGACAAAAAAATCCTCAAATTGATACTGGCTCAAAAGCTGTGCAAGGATTCCACCATAATCAAGAAATATTTTCCATGTTCCAATAATCAAATCTGTATGACAATGTTGGGAAAAACAATAAGAGATTTTAATTCTGGGAACCAGGAGTTTCAAATGTGCATAATTCTGAAGAATAAACTAAAAAAGACAACGACTTATAGTTAAGATTATTATATACTTGAAAACAAGAGAGAACAAATTTCTAAAAACAGTTCATGGAAAATGTTCGCTCAATTGTAATACTAAATAAACAGAATCCTTTAGAAACCATCTTCCAAACAAACCAGACAGGATGCAAGACTAAATGGCTGCAAGAATTGAAATGGGTTTCTACACTTAAACTCAAAAAGCTATAAAGTTACATATGGAGAGCGTACTAGACAAATTGTTCATATGGCCGGTGAAGTACCTTAGAAGGCAGATTGTTCGGTGTTATCGATTCTGTTTCTTCTGCAATTTCACCTTCTCCAACTTCTTCCACAGCGTGCCTTGGTTTTTCAGCAGACAGAGAAGACAAATTCGAGACCTGTCAAACAAAGCAGAGTCGTTACAGAACAAAATCAGGACTCATAAGACATAGTAATCGAAAAAGAAATCCCCCACATGAAGAAATGAAAATTAGGAACGAGAAAACAACGGCATTTCAGACAAAAGAAACGAAAACGATGAATTCACTCATTCAGCCATGAAATCTAACAATTGAAGCAATGTAGGAGCCATAAACGGGAGAAAGAATCTTACAGAGCGAGCTTTTCTGGGAGAGAAGGAGCGGCAAGCGTATGCAGCAACAACAATCTTTCTAGCAGCTTTCTTAAGAATTGAGGCTCCTCGTCCGCCGCCTCCGCCGGCCATTCTGCAAAAGCTTTCACCAATGCACCGCCATCAAAGCTTAAAGAAGAGTAGAAAGAAGCGAATGAAGAAGAAGAAGAAGAAGAAGAAGAAATGAAAATGGCGAATTCTGCAAAATCCCCTGAGAGTGAAAGAAAGGGAAAGGAGAGGAAATGCGCCTGCCTAAGGATGCGAGTGGAGAGGGTCCCCACAGCTTTAAATTATTCAATGGCGTCCTTTCGCTTTAATTATCATTTCCCCCTTTTTTTTCCAATTAATTTATTTTACTTTTTTTTTTTGGCATTTTGTTTTGTCTGTTATAAATTTATAATTAATTTCATTAACAGAATAGTGAGACCTTATTGTTAAAACAGAGCAAACTTATTATTATCAATATGATCAACGCGTTATTGTTTGGAGAAATTAACCTGTACAACTTTACTATGAATATGTGGATACTTTAAAAAAGTCATTCCTTTTATGTTGTATAAAAAAATGATTCAAAATATTTATAAATATAGTAAATTTTTACTATCTATGTGATAGACCGCGATAGATTATTATCTGTATCTATCTTTATCATGATAAACTGTGATATTTTGATATTATTTATAAATATTTCCAGTAATTTTTTATTTAAAATAATTTTTCAATACTTTTAAATATAACAAAATGTTACTGTGTATGAGTGTTTATCAATTGTAAATGATAATAATCCATCACAAATAGACATTGACATTTTACTATATTTGTAAATATTTTTTGTTCATTTTTTATATTGGAAAACAATCCATTTTAAATTTTGTTTTACATTAGTCTTGTATTTTTTTTTTATTTTTCAATTTTCATCTCTATTTCAATAAATATTAAATTTAGTCCTTTGAAGTTTTTTTTAACACTAAACCAGGGGAGTCATGCTTATTGTGGCTTAGTTAGTTCAACTTAATTTTTATCAAAATTAGTTAAATAATAAGAATAATAACTTTCCTGCAAGAAAAACAATATATGAATGTATTTTGTAAATTTATAAAGGGGATAGTAATAATTCCTTTTTTTAAAAAAAAATAACAATAAATTAATTATATAGATTAGTTCTAAAATTTATTTGTAGTACAAGAAGTAAAAATTAGACATTTAAAAGTAGATGGACTAAAATATAATGAAATTCAAAATACATAAATCAAAATAATAATTTAACCAATTTTAAATTAAATTTATAGACTTTCAGATTTGTGTATATTTAATCCTTGATGTTTTAAAATATAAACTTTAGATTATTTTTTTTTTATAAATTCATGTGAGTTCAATTATGTCCATATTGGCAATTGAAAGTTTAGGATTGTATTAGATAAATTTAAAATTTATATATATGATAAATCAAGTAATTTTTGAAAAACAATGAATTTGTTAGATATTTATTACAAAGTTAAATAAATGTTGCACACGTTTTTTGTAACTCAACTCAAATTGGCTGTATATTAGTGTGTGTAATATATATATATATATATATTTCCTTCAGAAAATGCACGATTTTCAAGATCTACTTTATTTTCCCCTCTAAAGTCCAAACTCTGCTTATTTTTAGCCTTTATTTTATTTGCCCATTTTGAAACAAAAGCACTGTTGAAGAAGATGGCCTTTTTCTTTTTTGTTTTTGTTGTACAAATATTCATGAGAAATTATTCTAAATGTCATCCGTTATATTTTTAAATATAATAAAATGTCATCGTCTATTAATAATAAATGTTAATGGATATTTGTAGTATTTATCAATAATAGATGATAGTAGTTTATCAATATCTATCACTATTATGGATGGACAATAATATTTTGTTATATTTTTAATATTTTAATCATTTTTTTCGTATTGAAAAATAACCTAATATATATTTTTTATTATTATTATTATTATTGCAGGAAATGTATTCCAGCCAATGAACCATTGAGAACTCTAAGTTATATGAAAGTTCAATTACAATTTTCACCTTTCATACAATAGTTTTTTAATTTTAATTTTTGAGAAATTAAGCTTATAACATTACTTTCACTCGTGAATTACTTTGTATTGGTATCTATTTTATAGTAAAATTTTCAAAATCATGTTAAAAATTAAAAGAAATTCTTTTTATTTTTGAAATTTAGCTAAATATTCAAATATTTCTTTTTTTTTAAAAAAAAAGTAAAATTGAAAGAAAATTTTCAAGAACAAAAACAAAAAAATATAATTATGATTAAACAAGATGTTAATTGAGAATTTTGAATAATTTTCAACTTTGTGTTAAACTTTTATTGTTGTGGCTAATAGATCGTAACTAATAGATTATGGGTTAATTCACATTATTTGGAATTTTTGGATAAAGTAAACATAAAACTAAAAGTTTAAGATCCTTTTAGACCCAAGATTCAATTTTGATTTAATAAAAATTTGAAATATTGATATAATTAAATTTACTATAATTCCTTAGTTAAACTTTCGAGTTTAGCAATAATTGAACTATTAAAATTTTATAATTTTACAAAACGTGTAATTTAACATAATATTTACGTTTCCTTAGCTTTATAATTCTATTTACCAAACATTTCAATTTCATTGTTTAGTTGAGAATTTTATTTCTACTTTTTTTTTTCCATGAAAAGAAAATAAGAATTGATTCATTATTTTATCCGTAAATGTGAAAAAAATACAATGATGTGATATTGATAAAAAGGGGAATTTGGTAGGCACGAGGATGCGTTTCTCATGCGCTTCATAGTCTATTCCTTCATTTGATGAATTTGTTTAATTTTTTCATTAATAATTAAATAGTAATAATTATATAAAACAATATATTTTTATTATAAATCTTTTATTTTAAACTGTTATTTTTAGAATATATGATATTATTATACAACAACAAGTAAATTACCATTGAACTAAACTCACTTTTATTTTAGACTGTTTTTGTAGTTTGAAATAATTAGTTAAATAACATTAATGGTTATTTATTAATAATTTAATAAAAAAATGCATCGATAATAAATTCTCTCTCAATAAAAAAACATTTAAAGATTTATACAACATAAATAAAAAGCTAATTTTTTTTTTAAACTTATGAATTTTAAAAATATCATTCTATAAATAATCTGTACTGAACTTATTTTTGTACAAAACTTTATTTTATTGAAATTAATGAGTTTATGAAAAAAAAAAAAGTGTTTTTTTATGTGTTAAAATTAGTAGGTGAATGAGTTGAAATTAAATCAAATGTCAAAAGTTTTTGACAACTTTATAGTCAAAATTGACGTTTTTGCTAATTTTTAAATTTTGTGGTGATGAAATTGATGAGGACAAGGTCATGGGTGGGTGTTCTCTAACCCTGTCTATGTTACTAAAATCTGAAAAACCTTTTGAAAAATTTGTACGAATGAACACTTTTGAGGGACCTAAATGAAAAATGGTCCAAGTTTAAAAATCGCCTGTGACCTTCTTCTTACGTTAGTAGTGTGTGAAACTACTCATTTGACTTCAAAACACGAACAAGAGCCCGAAGTCTCATTTTTTTTCCTTCATTCAGATTCTCACGCTTGTATCTTCCTCTCGCTCCTTGGTCTCACTCTTGCTTCTTCCTCTTACTCTAATTCACCATCAAGGCAAAAGTTGCACACGAAGAAATAATCGTTGATTTATAAAAAATTGGGGTGATTGCAGAAGAAGAAATAATCGCAAAAGGCAGAAGTTGTAAAAAAAAAGATCGATAATCCAAAAAAAACGTAGATTGAGAGCGAGAAGAAGCAAAGAGATGGAAGAAAGAATTACGGTGAATGACTTTGGTAATTTCACAAGAGGACGATGTAAGCAAAAAGCCAAAAAAAACGTTTGTTTTCAAAACCTAAATCAAATTTCATCCGAGTCTTCTATTTTAGGTTATCTATACCATTTTTCCAAAACTTTTCTTAGATCTTTTAGATTATAATCATTGGACTTTTAAAATTTGTGTTGCATAATATACCAAAAAACACACAAACAAAAAGTACAAGTATAGAAATCAAATAAAGGTTTGGGTTAATGAAATGAAAGGCAAATGAAAGAAAGAATCCGTTGGATTTGAAAATTTGAAAGTTTGAAAGGACAAAGAAATGAAAAGGTTTATAATAATGATAGATTTGGCATCGATCCATTCCCCCACAGCTTGAGTGCATTGCATCATGGAGGGAAGCACAGCACTAAGCAAAAAGGCAAAGGCAAAGACAAGGCCAAGCTCAATTTGGCAGTCAAAACAATGACCAAAACTCCAAAACATCTCAAATGCTTTTAATTTTCTTCTGCCCGTTCCCTTCCTTTTGGCACTTTTTGCCACACTTTCATCTATCTCCTTTGACATTTATTTAATGTTTGATTGCTTCATAGGAGTTTGTTTCTCATTCATTCCCTCCAACCAAACACATGCCTTCTTTCTCCTACTTGCATTTTACTTATGAATTTGAATGTCGTTTTGAAATGAAATCGTACGGGTAAGAGACATGCATAAACGGTCTATATTCGTTTTAAACGATGATATGTATAAGTGAGAGATAATATCTCTATTAACATGGGACCTTTTAGGTAGAATTTGAAAATTAAATCATGCAAGCTTAAACTAAGTTTTTGTTGAAATCAATGTCTATGTATTTAAAAAAGTATTTTTCAGTATTTAAAAAGTCATTTCAAACATGCCTCTTAAAGTAGATTATATCATATCACGTGGAAATATGAAAAAACTTGTTGTCCTAACAATCAAGATCTCCTTCTATCATGAATTCTTAGGATATAGGATTACTTCATTTGACACGTGGATTTGAATATCAATTTACTTCATGATGAACATGTGGAAAACAAAGGTTAGTGTACAAGTTTAGTGGAATTTTTGTACAAATTCAATTGCTATCAATTGGAAGTAGAATACAGAAAATTGAGCATTATCATTGTGAGAGATGAAATATACATATGGAAGGATCTAGAGGAAGAAGACAAGGGATGAAGTTTTAGAGAAAGAAATAGAACAAGAATTGAGAAAGGAAAAAAAAGAAAATACCAAAAAAAAATTGAAAAGGATTATAGAACTTTATTTGAAAAATTGTGCCAAATAACATTTTGGCCAATTTTTCAGGTCAATCTATCAAATTACTAACAATTTTTTCTAAAAAAATTAACAAATATTTTAGATATACAATAAAATTTTTGTATGAATTTAAAAAACTACCGAGTAAATAAATAACCACCTATTAAACACAAAATTGAAAGCTCAAAGACTTATCGACACAAAATTGAAAATTTAAGGACTTGTTAGATAATTTTAAAAATTTAGAGATTTGTTAAAGTTCAAAAAAATTGTTCGACGTTTTTTGAAGGGTAAAAACCTAATTAACAAACGCTTAAAAATTTATGGACTTGACTTATAATTTAACCCGAAAAGATAAGATGGATAAGGTTGAAGTTACTATCAAGGGTGCAAACACAACCTATTTAGTATTTATTCCCCTAAACAATAACCAAGATCTCCTTCTCTTAGTAATAGTCTAATTTGGGTTTTTAAGGATATGGGTCTTATTAGGTAAAAACCTAAACTTGAACAACTTTTTTAAAAAGAGAGAGAACCCAAATTGCAGAAAAGAGCACTCTGTGACCAGAGGCTAAGCTAAGCTACTGGAGAAGGAATCTCTCTTTAACCATATGGAAAAGCTTTGGCCTTTGCCTTTCAATGATCTCTCCTCTCCCTCAGCCCTGCACATGAAAAGAAGGGAAGAAGAAGGGCCCAGTAGACAAAGGTTACTGCTGTCTGAAAAACAAAAGGAGTTGAAAAAAGATAGTTTGATTGCTTGAATTATATGTATTCTCAAAACTCAAAGGTCGTTCATTTTGATCAATTTCAAAACCAAGCATCATAGTCTAGGCTTCAAACATCGAGGTTGTTTCATGTTTGGTTTAGGTTTAGGCCAGCCTAAGAATAATAAGATAAGGTAAAGCTAATGAATGAATGAATGAACCACCTTATTTGCCGGTGTCTTTTTTTCAGTGCCCTTTTCCTTGTTGGTTGACTGTCTTTGTTCGGTAACAAAAATGAGCCCAAGACTGATAGGCACATCATCCGTCTCTCATAGTTTGGGCGAACCATATGTACTGATCAGAAGTAACTTCAGTCAGATGAAGATTGGTATTTATCATTATTAATCTAGATGGAGATTGGTGTGTCATGGATAAAACCGCTGTCTTGAAAGCAAGAACGGTGCGACCTTGGTGCTATATCGTAAGAAGTTAGTTGCTCCCCAAGATTCACACAACACTCGGACTCTGACGTGCACTCGTCAGAGAACGGATTGGAAACATTCGGAAAATTTAGCTAAGCAAGCTTCTCCAACCTTTTTTTAGAAAGAGGAAGAAGAAAATATTTAATAACAAAACAATAATATAATTATTTCTTTTTCGCACAAGCACGGTTACCTAAACCCAAATGATCGGACAGACAACGGCAGCAGTGTGCGCATATGGTGAAAGGGTTATACTTCCACCATCACCAATTTGAAAGCTCCCTTGTACATTTATACATATACCCACTTGCTAAGCCTAAATCTTCTGATGTGGGACAACTCTTACCTTTTTTCTCTCAAAAACTACTTTTCTTTTTGTTATGGGCCAAAAGTTCAAAGTCATTCCCAACAATCACAACTCAAACTCAATACATAAACTCCTCTGTTAGTTACTTTCACTTTCTAGCTTAGGTTTAATAATCTAATAAATCTCAGCATAGCTCAACTGTCATTTAGTTAAAAGCTTTGAGCCTCTCACCTATCAAAGAATTTAGATAACATCTTTTTGTTTGTATTTTCATGTGCCTAAAGTTTGATGGTCTCTATTGTATCTTTTTTAACTTTAGAAAAGTTTTTAAGCTTATAAAATTTAATCCCTAAAATGCCCAAGACTTAACCAACACTCAAAATCCAAATTTAATGATGCCCAAACCTAAAAGAGCACTCAAATTCTGGCCACAAAACCAAGTAGTCACAAAGATATCTAATCCAACTTCAAAATACCTAGATCTTATCCAAACACAAACACCCAACTCATGTAAAAAGGGAATTGACATTAGGCTAAATCATGAAAAGAAATTCCTAAACTTAATACTTTACACTAAAATACACAAGTTGTTTCAATAATACAATATTACTCTTAATCTTTCATTAACACTTCAAAATTACCCATAGAAATTTGTTAGAATGTTGGATAGAAATTGAGACTTGAAATGAATGTATCGTTTCAAATCACTACCATACTATTCTAGATCATAATTTCTGTCTAACATTCTAAATTATTTCTATTCCAAGTATAGTTTTCAAATGTTTTAGAAAGATCAAAGATAAGAATAACTATATCTTTTAAACAAGGGACAAAGCTTAGAGGCATTTTTTTTTTTTTTTTTTACAATTCAACCTCGATATGATTATAAATTGATGGGCGAGAACGAGGAGAAATGGTCAATGGCCATCTAGCCCTCAATTGAAGCATTGCATCTAGCAATAATGGGATATGGTTGGTTTGATCTAATTCGATATCTAGGTACAATCATTGATTGTATGGAGGCCAACGTTGCTCAGATCATTTGGACCTCTTGGTTCCACCCAAAAAGGTTCAAATCTTAATACACTTTCCATAATTCCTTACCTCAACTATAGGACTGTAACTCCAAATAAATATAAAAGAATCAACCAAATCTATTGAAGCCGGTTGATTCAATCTATTTGGCTAAATAGATTTCTAGGTTTGTTTTTATGCAATCTAAAAAGTGATTGAAAAAAAAAACCCTTCAGCTCTTTCAATCATTGTTGATTTGATTAGTTTTATGCTTTAGGCTATTTCAATCAATTTCAGCATTTGATTCGATTTGTTAACAGAATTGGTTCTTTGGTCAACTTTCTTTTGTATTTTTCAAATCAACATGTTGATTTGATATTGATTTAACTAATAATCAAGCCCAAAAATCCCACTTGCATTTCACCTTAATTCACCTTTTAATTTGAAGTCCTTCCAATGGTAGAGGTTGAAAGGATACAAACATAAATTTATCAGGCTTAACTTCAAGGAAGATCTTAATTATGAACATTTAGATGATTATTTCACCTCTTTACTTCTTGTTTATCCTCTTCCTTTCTCATCCCCTCCAATCTCACCTCCAAAAGGGATGGATTAGTTTCATTCTTGTCATCTTTTAAACATTCGTTCGTTCTTTCTCTTTAACACCCAACACAAGGATTGACAAGATTAATTATATTAAATATAATTAGAAACTGTTTGGATCTCAGATATTGTTTTATATGTATAAATATTATATATCTAAAATTTAAATGTCTGAATTTTAAATGCCTGAGATAATCAATGTCTGTATTTGGATATGCAGAATAATTAATGTCTAAAAGTTAAATATATGTGTTCAATTTACCAATTTTATATATAGAAATCAAAATTAAATAATTACTTAATTAAATGAAAGAATCCACCGATGAAGTCATCAAATAAATTTAACATTATTTAGTTTATTGTGATATTAATTCATTATTTAATCAATTAAAATAAAAATAAATTAATACTTTTATAATATTAATAAAATTATTTTAAATTAGTTTATTGTGATATTAATTCATTATTTAATCAATTAAAATAAAAATAAATTAATACTTTTATAATATTAATAAAATTATTTTAAATAATTAAAATAAACTATTATCCTTGCCTATCACAACACGGATAAACAAAAATTGTGATAGACACAGATAATAATCTATCGTGGTCTATCATAGATAGATGGTGAAATTTTACTATATTTGTAAATACTTTAATTCATTTTCCTTTATTTGAAAACAACTCTTTATATTAAACATAATCAAATTATTTAAATTGATTATTAAAATATTTAATTAAATAGACTATAGTTTTACTATTAATCTCCAGGCATAAAAATCTCGTTTCTCGCGTAAGAGAGCAACAAGTTCAATTAGTACAATTTTTTTAAACATCCTCGAGTGTCTGGAATAACTTATACACACCTCGAAAATCTCACGAGACAACCCACCTGATCTTACAACATTCAAATATCAAGATACCTGTGACCTCCTAATCCTTTATCAAAGTAATGTTTCCTTATTTACCACTAGGCCAATCCAAGATGAATAAATCAATTAATACAAATTAATCGCATAAGTTCACAGAGATGATATCAACTTTTGATAAAAGTTCTAATTTGAGTTCAATGCAACATTTGTTATGAGGAATTCAAACCTTTAACATCTAGGTCGAGAGCATACATACACTTTAACCAGTTGAGCTACAAAGAAGTTAGCTTTAACAGGAGGTTTAATTATATTTACGTAAGCACATAAAGACAATAATACCTCGGGGTTTTGCCTTGTTTTTTGGTCTATTGCCCATGAATTTAACCCATCCAACCCCGTCTGTTTCAAAGAGGTTATGGAGCTGCATGGAAAGAGAGGGTTAGATATGCAGGCCGACCTCTACTGGGCCCTGAAGTTAGTGGCAAGCAAACGACTATAAATGAATAGTTAAAATCCAAAATCCAGATATGAAACAGGTATAAAACATTGAGTCATGTACAAGAAAGAATTATATCCACACAGTTTGAAATTTGAATCACATATGGGCGGCATTTTCAACAGGCCCCACGGAGAAGTATTCAATCAATCAAATTGAAGTAAAGAAGGCAAAAGATATACAATACACGCGTGATTGGAGGAATAAAGTGGCAGGTAATAAAGCCAGCTGCGCACATAATGCCACAGCCACAACCCAGCTTGCTTTTTCCCTCAACTCACCAACCCTCAACTGCCACCGCTCTTCTCATTATGGAACCAACTCCTAATTACAAGCTACAACCCAACCAGTGGCCTTTCTGTTTGTGTAAAATCATGCCAAATAAACCATTACACTAATACAAATTTAAATTAAGTCGATCAAATGCTGATTATCAAATAAAGAATGAACTCAATAGACACGCAGCGGATGTAAATCTAAGAAAGAGCCATCGGGAATGCTAACGGTGCATGATGAGTTTGAGAAATCTAGGAGAAGAAAAGGGGAAAAAAATTAAAAAAACAAATGATCATCAATGACACTGAAAGGAATTTTATTTTTGTCCTGCTATGATTGTCTTCGTACCCTCCAAATGAAGTACTAACACTGAATCTCTCTCTCTCTCTCTCTCTCTCTCTTTCAATTTTTGTAATCTCCTTTTGGTAGAGCCCATTTGGCCTGTTTTGATCATACTTTTTTCATTTTACATAACAGAAGTTTCAGACAATACAAAATAAAAAAGATAGTACGAGAGAGAGAGCTACCATTTTTTTTTTTTTTTCGAATTTTCAACTTGCAACTGACAATATTTGAGGAAAAGGATTTGGGTAAGCAGATTTTGTACAGTAACAGAATATAGAGACCCACATATGATATACATCTAAAGTGGGGGAATTTAGAATAGATAACATCGGTTAAGTTCTACTTTACATAACTAATAAACGAATCAAGGAGAAGGGAACAAAATAAATTAGAGAACCAACAAAAGGAAAATGCAGAGATCCGGACCTGGAAAACTATTGTGGATGTTGAAATCATGAAGGAAACTTCGAAGTCCAAAAGGACCATTCAAGGATTAATGTTGCATTCTCTTAGATATACATTGTCAAAATCAACATGCTTTGCCCAATAATTTCGATACTTGGGTATGGCTATCTCAAGCCATGGCTTCATGTTCCCATTATAGTGTATGACGGCAGCTCGTTCAATTTCCTTCTGCGCAACATTAGGATTGTATCCAAGGCCTAAAACATGCCAGGATTTGTCGAGCTGATAAGTGCGCTTCCAAAATGTGATGAGACCTGGTGGTAACGTTCCCAGCTTCCACAATTGCCTGTCATAATTCTGAAGAAAAAATGCAATGTTTTGAGCAGGAATAGCGTGGGTAATAGTAATACTACTTCCAAGGAGCTAGGCTACAAGCCACAACAAAACAATACTTCCCAGCACTCAATAGATATGCATTACTATCCATCTTCACAAAAATTTTCTTCCAGACGTATTTTCAGTATTTTCAGTGTTGAAAAGGGTTATCCGCTACCAATTTAATTGAAGGTTTTAAGTTACATGACAAGTAAAATAGATATCCATTCATAAGAACTTACCAGCTTCTGCCAGGAGTGGTACACCTCTGTAATATTCTGCCTCCTCCATTCATCCAAATCAAAGATATTCATGCCAAATGCCCAACCACAGGCATGAGGATCAAAATTTTTTGAGATGAGAGGGTTTGAGAAATTGAGATATCTATCAAACCGATGAAAGTTTTCTCCACAAGTCTCTACAGCACCATTAACATTTCCCTTCAAATCAATGAGCCAAAGTCTCGTGAGATCTTTCTGCACTACTATATCATCATCCAGGAACAAAACCTTTTTGAGCTTCGGGAATAATTGTGGGAGGTAAAACCGTAGATGGTTTAAGATGGACAGGTACTTCGGATTCCGGAACTTCATATTTGAATCAGAGCTAGCCCGATGAGCTCGGAAGTAATAATCTATCATAGATGAAGAACCCAACTGCTTCAGTACTGGACTATAACTGGCGTTTAACCATGTAAATTCTTCAATATTCTGAATCTCGATCGTAGCTTTGTCAGGTGGATTTGCCTGAAACCACATCCTCATTGCTGCATAATTAAGTCTATCTGTAATAATGTGAAAAACATGTTTTGAAGGCTCCTGAAAATATCAAATACATGAAATCAGTTATGAACTCAAACAAAGGGAAAGGTTTTCCATAGTTGTATAAGCTTCAACGATGACAAGATATCAGATTCTTTCTACCAATCCCAACCAATTGGGAAAAAGAAATTAATGTATAAAATATAAAAAAGACAGCATAATTCCACGAGAAATATAATACCTCTGCATGAGTAATTGTTGAGTTAACAACTACTGCTGCTGCCAATACATTATCAGAGAATAACGCATAATGATATAGGTCTGGATCTTCTAGTTTCTCTTGACCTGGGAAATCCTGTTGGGACCAATTCAGAGAATAGTATTCGGTTGTCAGGCGCAAGGGAAGGCAATGAAGGCCTTTAGGAAGTGTTTTTGCTGTTAACTGCGTCAAAAACAAGGTTTGCTTCTTGTGCACTCGTAACTGCTCTTCAGTTGAGTGAAGCATCGCTCGCAGTTTCTTTACCACAGTAGCACAGTCATCCTGAGTTTGTTTCCCTTTTGCAAGAGTTTGCTCCATTGTCTTCAATCTCTCAAGGGCACTGCAACATAATAGTATCTGAGAATGAGCACAAAGACCCTCTCAAGTATGTCCCATCCCATTAGATTTAAACAGATAAAGAAAAAAGTAAAAACAATAACTCATTCTCAGATGGAAAATTAACGTGAACATGGCTGCCATCAGACAGAAAATTTACTTTTTAGGTAGCTCAGAATCCTTGCTTGCATCACCTAATGTTCGTTGAACTTCTTTTATCCTCAGTCGAAGTTCTCTTGTAAGGTGGGGATTGTTCCTAGTGCCTGGAAGCGAGAGGTAAACTTTGGCCCTTATGAGCTGATCCTTAAGATGTCTTACCCGAGCATTAGGAAGAGCAGCTTGAACATTGTTGTGTTCAAATCTTGATCTTACTATTTCTCCCCCATCAGCTTTTTCAGAAGTTTGAGTGTTCTGGAAGATTCATTGTATATCAGTTTTAGGAACATTCTAAATAAATCAAAAAGTTAACTAGTTAAGCCAATTAGTTAAGAAGCAATGAAGGAGGAACATCAATGACTTATTTGGCATAGAACTGGAGCCGGAAAATGCATTGCAAATTTGCTATCTAGTTACAGCTATAGACTTCCCAAGAGAATGGTAACATTGGTAAGTATCACCATACTAAAATTTGCCATCTAGCTAAAGTGATAGGCAGCTTTCGGTAGGAGAAAAAAACTTGCTGAATAATAAGTTAATCAGAATTATCCATGCAAAAATCATGAAAGAACTATCAAAGGCTTCTAAATATAACCATGAACATGCAAATACAGTACAACTAAAGAGTATAGAAGAAATGACAAAGACCAAGATTCATACAGGATCCACTTTGCTGTTCTTTTCACTGGTACTATTGGGATTCCCTGAAATGATATTTGGCAGCCCAATGGGGTCCGTAACCTGTTTGATGGGATTCTCGTTTTGAGAACGACCTTCCTCATCAGTTGTGGACAATACTCGAGTAGATTTACGCTCTATTACTCCTAGAGATTGTGCACCGCAAGAAAAAATTAACAAATCACAAGGGAAATAAATATAAAAAGCCAGAAAGCAATGATATAAAGAAAAATATATATATTTATAGAGCACATCCTTGGCCAAACCTTGGACGCCGCCATTGCTCTGCCAAACCGAAGCAGCGGAATCTGGAAGCAACTCGTTGTCGGAGTAAATAATCGCGACAGGCTCTTTTACGCTTGATGAAGATTTCTATTGCCATGAATCAAAGAAGAAACATCAGAAAACTTAGTATCTAAAATATGCAAAAAAACAGAACAAGTAATTTGGAAAAAAACGAACAGTGAATCCAGAAATAGAAATAAAATATTATGGAAAATTGATAAATAAATACCCCATCAACAAGATTCAGATGCCCATAGTTGCTATTGAAACCCTGGTTTAAGAAGGCAAGGGGGGATCAGAAGAAGAACTGAGAGAAAAGAGCCAAACGATCCAACCATACAGACGCATTTACTTACAGAAGTCGCAAAACCTTCAACAAGATCGCCTTTAGCTGTAGAAACAAAAACCCTATAATTAAAATCCATGGGTAGAAACATAGATGAACAGTAAGCCAAAACTAAAACAGTGAGTTAGAAGAACACTAACAGGATAACTTGACGGTGGCGAGGCGATCAGTGTAGAGCACAATCGGAGCAATAACCGTGACAAAGAGCAACAAGGCCACCAGATTTCTGATCATCATTTTTCATCAAATCACGAAATTTACAGGGTAACCAAATCCTCCGTCCGGCGTTCGGCTCGATCGACGAGGCAAAGAAATGACACGCGTCTCCGTCGGCAAAGATTCGATCAGAATCGTAGGTAGAATAAAGGGAAAAGGGAAAGAAGAGAAGAAAAATACAGCAATAGTTAATGGAAAGATAAAATGGCTTTTGGTTAGGGCGAAAATGTCTTCTCTGTCAGACTACAGCACAGCACACAGTCTTGCGGTTGAAGCTTTTTTTAGGAAAAAATGGCGGATGAGGACAGGAAGAAGAAGATACAGAAAATTGCTTTTGATGAGCATTCAGCAATTAGCGTCGGCCTTTGCGCAATGAGAGTGGCAGTTTTGCGAACAGAGTGACAACTAAGACCCAACGATGTCATACACGTGAAAGAAAGAGAAAATTACGGACAGCCCAACCATATTATATAATTTCACTTTTTTTCCCCTTTATTTTTCTATAATATTATTTGTTTATATAGCAATTATTTTATTAGTGAGAGTTGTAAATCTCTCCGGTTATCTTTTGAATAGATTCGTTGTAGCTGCCATTTTTTCGAAAATCATGAGTGTAGAAAAGTTTTGTAAAATATCTGGTTCATGACCATAAACTAAGTTTAGTGGCGAGTCTTTATGATAAGCTACTATTCTAATATGTATAAGTGACGCAACATGCAAAATAACATGTCCCGACTTGATAACTTTGTTATTTGAGCAAGTAATCTTGCAAATGCAAGGTTCCAACTTGATAATAAACACACATGTAGCCATCTGCTCGATGAGTCTATTAATACTATAAAATATCTAAATGATCCACTTCGTAGGTTAATAAATCCACATATATCACCATGAATTCATTTTAAAAATGCAATTGATTCAATCCTCACTTTAGCTAGTGATGGTCTAATTATTAATTTTCCTTAAGAGCAAATATCACATGATAATTCATCATATTAAAGAATCTTCTGACTCTTCAATAGATGTCCATGTGAATTTTCAATAATTCTTCTCATCGTTATAGACCTTAGATGACCCAATTGGTCATGTCAAATTGTAAAAATATCTGAATTCATGAACTTCAGGTTCATTGTTGCATATATTTCAGTTACTCATATATGAGTATAATATAATCCAGAAGATAAAGTAGACAACTTTTCCAATATCTCTTCATGTGAGAATCTATAATACAAAGATATTCTATCTCATTATTTCTATCCATCTCTTGAAGGAATTCTAAATAGAGATCCTTTGAGTAGTGGAAGTGGATCGTTCCAAATCCCATTCAGAATGAACACAATAGTTACAGTCTTAAACGAAAACGAACAAATTATGCATAAACAGAAATTACAGTATGCTACAAGAAGATACAAGGGATAAAGTATACGTACATTTGAATAATTCTTCTTCAAGTATCCCTTGATCATTTAGCAAATTGTTCAGTCAACACGAACACGAACACGAACACAATGAACGAAACAACCAACAACACGAACAACTGGATGCACCTCGAGTCCAACTCGATCCTCGAACTAAATTAGAACACCACCACAAGTGTTATCTTGGTATTCTCAATGTGAGAATCCAGGAGTTGTGGGCCCTGTATGATCTTGGATTGAGGAAAACATGAGGTAGACGATCGAGTAAGTGGAAGATAAAAACTGATAGACGATGTACTCGATCGTTTAGAAGATGAAAGCTATCGTATAGACTTTACTACTCGATCGTGTAGCAACGATCAAGCGAGTAACTATCGTATAGTCAACTCGTAGCTCGATCGTGTATGCTCTCAGCGCTATCGCTTAGTAAAAATACCTTTTACTTGATAGCCATTTCCATGAGATTTTTCGAATGAATCATCATCTAATTTTGAAATACAATTTTCCTTTTTATCTCACGGTTACCATAAAACTTCCAATAACCTCCTATTCAATTCGGTTATTAGAGAAAAAGAATTAATTTTCATATAATTAATATATTATAAATAAATATGATAACCAACTTATCATGTTATATTTATAACTCATAGTTTTAATATTTCATCATATGAAACATATAAACTATAGTTATTTTTTTATTTTATGGTATTTAATATAAACCATGTTTATATTAATTCCTCCAATTAATGTATCTAATACATCATATCAATTATATCACATATAATTGAATTTCCTCTTGTTAATTTGAACACTTCAAACTAATCAAAAAACTGATTCTCAACTTGAACCCATTGAGCTACCAAGGGGACCTTATGGACCTGTAGCTTGAAACTCCAACAGTATGTGAATAACTGACTAAACTCTTTAGTCACAAGATCCACCATCCGTTAACTGTTAGTCACTCCTCTAAAGACCGACAGCTATACTCTTTGCACTACAGATATATTTCTCTGTCCATATGACCAATCAACAGTGCGATGACCCTTCACAAATTGCTTGTAAGTACAACTGGGTCAATTTACCGTTTTGCCCCTGTAGTTACATTTAACTCCTTAAGTATCACTGATTTCTCTAATGAACAATAAGTCATAGTCCTACTATGACTGAGTCCTCTATTCCAAAGAGAGAGTGTGGCCACTATGTTCAAGACCCGGAATCAGCCCTTAAGGGAGCAATATATCTACTTACCCCTGCTTCAAGAAGGAGTGAATTTTGTCTTGTGTAGTTGAGTTCCCAGCTCCCCAATTAGACGAATCCCCAAAAAGGTAGGCTTGTTGAGTTGGCAATCTGGCCACTCTCACCCATACTAATCAAAGGACCGCCATCATGAGCAGGAGTTCCCAACTCACTCAGGATTAAGGTCATGTCACCTATGGTCATCCTAATGAGATGTAAGTCTCAATTATCAACAGCGTTATATAAAGAGACTAATCATCTCGTGGTCCGGTCTTATACAATCTCTTTGTATAGGATACCCTCTTCGCATGTCTTCACATGAATGATCAGGATCAGACTATTTGTAACACTTTATTACTTAAGGCACGATTCACTTGTATGTCTTCACATACAAGCTTAAGTTACATGAAATAACCACAGATCTTAGTTTATTGGATTTGAGTAAATGTATATAAAATAACGTTTATTTTATTAATAACAAATGTGTACAAAATGTTTACAAATTACGAGACCACCGGGAGAATTAGGACACCAATCCCAACATCTCCATATGATAACCATTGCAACATATATCTTTAAAACTTAGTAGATTTCTCTTTGATTGACTAGAGAACAATGTATTATCAATCGTAAATTTTGTTCCTCTAGGAAAAATAAAATTTGCTTTTCCAAAGCTTTCAATCAAATTTGCATAACTTGATATTGTATTGACTTTTACTTCCAATGTTGTCAATTTAGAAATAAGTTCTACTAGTAAGTATCGTGTGCGTAGTTACACTGGCTGCCAGACATATATCTTATTTGCTAATTTTTAGTCACTAAACATATGAAAATTGTCCATGCTTCTTCATTGATCAAAATAATTACAACAAGAGAAACAAAACTTTGAATATTAAAAGTTTAATTTTAGCTAAAACAATCAATAACTCGTTATTTTGTTCAACCTCAAGAAGACATGAAATGAGTTAAGAATACTTTTTAGAATATTTTTCTCGATATCGCTATTGCAAGAGCATATATGAGACACGAAATGTAGAAAAAATATCTTCTATAACATATTGATTTAAAATCTTAAAGCCTCAAGTGTATCTATCCACAACGAGCTTTAAGAATAATAGTTGTTTTTCGATGATCATATATTTATGGCATCCAGGTGTGTTTCAACATCAAGGATTCATAAAAATAACTACTACCATTAATATCAAATGATACAAGTTCTAATTTTGTAAAATTTATCATGGTAACACCATTATAAAACATTGTATTTATATTAGAAATTATATATATATATATATATATATATAACAAACATACAAAACAATATTTAATTTATTAATTATAATGAAAAGAGAGAAAACGACATACTTTTAAGACCTAGGAAAATGAGTTGTAAAATTGATGAGCAAAACGAGGTATGACGAGAATATGAAAACTAATAAAATATAATATTAAAATAAATATAATATAATGTAAGGAAACAAACAGATAAAATAAAATAACCAAAGTGGAATGGAATAAATTTCCAAATTTCTTCAATTTTTTTGGATTTCTCTACAATCTTCACACTTCCACAAATAACACGAATGACCACTACTATTTGAGTTATAAATTTCTTAAATATTTATAGTACAACTAGATTGAACTATTTAGATATCTTATTCATCGTGTTAAGTATTAGCTAACAACTAAGGTTCTTTCTATTAAATATTTTATTTTTTGTTTTCTATTTTAAAATTTATCTTTGTTTCGTTTCAATTTTTAATTATAGTTTTCATCTCTCTGGAAAAAAAATACCAAATTTATCGATTTAATTTGAAAAAAAAATTAAAGATTATCTAATGAGATTTAAAATTTAATTTTAAAAGCCATGTGAAAGTAGAGATCGACAAATATTAAATATTTTAATTGGACTAGTTAAACTTATTTTCGCACTACAAGTCTAGGATACGCAGTCATAGTCGTCAATAAAAAATAGCATTTTTCAAAACAATAATAATAAAGAAAGAAACAGACTGTTCCAATATTAAATTATTCCTATTACTAAAAAAAAATTAAAATTAAAATATTTCTGACACACTTTGATCTCACATTTTATTTTACTTGCTATAGACTCAAATCGTCAGTCAAGAGTGTAAAATTAAGATTGTTCAAATATCATGGTCTATGACAGATGGATATAATTGTTATTATTTATAAATATTTTTAGTAATTATTTTATGCTATTACATTCTATATATTTATAGATTTAACGTGACAAAGAGTCTTAAAAAAAGTGATAAAAAGTAAATTATTTAGAAGTAACACATAATGTAACATATCGCATAATTAATATAACATATTATTTTTATTAAAATGTATTACAGAATAAAAATTTTTACTTATTACATCATTTAGTTAAAAAAAAAAAATGGCACTTCAAATAAAAGTTTAAAAAATGGGCTTTTGGTTCAATTTTTATAGACTGAAATTTACGGAGGATGGCTACAAAATTGATAAACCGAGAGAAAAAAAAAATACTACATTTTTCTTGTCTCTAGAATTTTGGGATTGGTTTTTATATTGTGTGTATGATAAATGGGTATGAGTTGTTGGGTTGGTATCTATTATCCATATTTGTTAAACTTATAAAGAAAACCTGTGGGTTATTAAAACAACATTTTTACCCACTTAAAACTAACTCTAAAAACCAGTGATATTTTCATTTCTTTCTCTCTTCCTTCATATTCGCCGTTTGGATTCTCCCCATATCTGATTTTTTTTTATCGTCAAAAGAATGATAACTTTTGCATACGTCATGAAATGTAATTTTTATGTTTGTATTATGACACAATATTATAAGTATAGAAAAGAACATATATTTTGTGATTTTTTCTTGGAAACGGCCACATGTTCGTTCGGTTCATATTATTTTTGTGATCTTATAAAAAATGTTATTGTACTACATCACATTCTCACCATCATAATCAAATGAAAGGCAATTATCCTATGTACAATTTCAATTCCAAATATACTATCCATATTATATAAAAATAAATGGTATGATATGTGAAATAAGAATGTTAAGTTAGCAAGATTCAATATATATACATATAATATACCAATTAATAATTGAGATAATTACATTCAATATACATACAATATACAATATACCAATTAATTGAGCAACAATATGAAATGTATTTTGTTGGTATGTTTTATAGATTGAAGAGAATTAGAATTATTACAGTTTTTGACAATAATATATGGAAAAATAATTTATTATGTTCAACAAATTGAGAAAAAAAAATGAAATTGTCCAGTTTATGTCATACATGATTTGAGAAAATACGTGTATATTTGAAAATTAATCAACAATTGCAAAGTATAAAACTAAAAAATAAAAGAATGAAATAAAAAACAAACAGAGAAAAATAGAACTAATCTCGTTCACAAAAAACTGGATCAGATCTCCCAACTCAATTCTGCACAACAAACACAAACAATAATTACCAACTCAACTCAACTCTGCAAACCAACACAGACAATTTAACTCCCCGGATAATTTAACTCTCTAGATAATAATTACCAACTCAACTCAACTCAACTCAACTCTCTACTTTTATCATGCACCAAACACACCCTTAAAATATTACAATGTTACCTTAAAGTTTTCAATCAAATTCTTATTTGGTTTCAAAATTTCAAATAGTTATATTTTTACCATTAAATTTTGATTTTCGATTCAAATTGGTCCTTCGACTTTAATATTTACATTTTTAATCTTAATTTTTTAACTAAATATTCACGTCTAGTTCTTGATGTAAAATCCTAAATTTCCAGGTAATTTTCATTAAACTATCTTGAGTTATTTAGGTCTTTTTTATTTTGTTAAATTGAGGCTAAAATTGAATTTATGAGGTAAGATAATTAATTTAGGTGATTGTAGTCACAAGGTTTCCAGAGAAACATGTTTCGTGGAGTTGAACTCATGTTGATGTTGATTGGATACGAATGTGGTTTGATATAGTACTTGATCCTCTAATTTTCTCTCAGTTGAATGTACGCTTGACTTGGGGAAGTTGAAGTCTTGGAAGGGACTTGTATTTTCAAGGAATGTGTAGCTTCAGAAGTCTGAAAGTCTTCTGATTATTGGAAAAATTATCTCTAGGCTTCCTAGAGTGCCAAATTTTTCTCTCCCACAAAGGGAACTCCTCTAGAGTTCTCTGGTAGGCTTTGTGGGTTTGGGCTAGGGGTAAGCATGTTAGACTGAAAAATCGGTACAACCGACCCAAACAGATCGAAATGGAGTCGGACGGTCGAAAATCAAACAAAAGTGTTCGTTGTCAATTTTTGGTTTTTAAAACCGATTCTAGCGGTGGTCGGAGCGAGTTATTGATCTGACCCGACCGGTTTATTATTTTATTTTTTTTAAAAAAATTATAAAATGGCATTTTAAAAATTTCGGGATCTTCCATTCCACTTCCAGGCTAAGCCCTCAACATGATCGATCTTCTTCAGCGATCGTTCTTCTTCGTTCTAGCCGCTAGCTAAGCCAACCATCTTCTTCATTCCAGCCGGCCAGCCATCGCCGATCTTCTTTCTTCTTCGTTCTTCTTTGATTCTAGCACCAGTCCTGCAAATCCGTTCCAGCCGTCATCGATCTTCTTCGTTCTTCCTTCCATTCCAGCGCCAGCCAGTCGTATAGCAGCCTGCAGGTCCATATCCGTAAGTAGATAAATTATTGTTGATGGGACCAAATGTGGAGACTATTTAGGTTTAGTTTGATTAATTTGATGTATGAAGTAGATTAATGTCTGGTGTCCAAGGTTGTTTAATCAATAAATATAAATGATCCTATTTCACCATGTCAAATGTGGAGTCTGTTTAGGTTTAGTTTGATTAATTTAGTGTATGAAGTAGATTAATGTCTGATCGCCAAGGTTGAAGAAGACAAGAGAACACTATACTTTTAGCAGAATATAATTGGTTGGTTAAATCCATGGTTGTTCTCTAACCACTCCTACAAATATATATATGTATAATGTATATGATAAAATAAAATATAAATACTCACATTGCTATTATAATTAATTAGCCATCCCTTAATCTATTTCCATATTTTCTTTTCTAACAAATATGGGTTTGATGAGTTCTCTTTTTTTCTCCCTTAGATGTGTTTACTGTTTAGTTCACAATTTTAACAAATTTGAGTTGCATAGTTTCTTGTATTGAAAGTTTACATTTATGTAACAAATTGGAGATGAGTGTTGGTTGTTGTTCTACTGAGGTGAGGCAGTGTACATGAAGATTAGAGGCACTATTACTTCCTTTATTATCTCTTATGAGTCATTTGTGAAACTTGTTGAGGTATTGTGTGTTATGGTACGGATTCCTTATTTGCTCATGTTTCATGCATAAGGTGATAAGGGTGTGGGTATATGAGTTTTTGTAAATACTTTGAGACTTGAGTTTTTGTAAAGCTGAAATACTTTGAGTTTTTGTGAATTGTGTGATACTGACGTCTGACATGGTGTGGTTCAGCTACATGGATTCAATGGATATGGAGTTTGATGGAATTGCAACTGATGCTTCAAAAAATGAATGAGATGCAGAAACGGATGCTAATACAAATATCGTTGATGTTGATTCAGCAAATAAGACATCGGATGTTCCAAATCCACCAAAAAAAAGGAAGGTTGTGAAAAAAATCCATGGTTTGGGATCATTTTGAAAGGTTAAAAGGTGATCCTAAAGACCTTCATACTCAATGTAAGTACTGTGGAGTTGTTTATACATATCATTCTAAACGTAATGATACTGGAACTATGAAGAATCATTTGGAAAATTGTAAAAATTACCTTTACCAGAAAAAGAGAGATCCAACCCAAATGACATTAGCTTTCAAAACTAAAGACAAATACAATGTTGGGGATAATACATCACAACTTGTATGTGAGTCATATAGTTTAGAGAGTTGTTGGGAAACGTTGGTTGAACTGGTAATTGTTGACGAATTGCCATTCAAGTTTGTAGAGGGTAAAGGATTTAAGAATTTGTCTATAAATTAACATGTGCAAGTCAACCTAGATCTGTTGTTCCATCTCGGTTTACTGTGGCTAAAGATGTGTTTAAGTTGTATGTTAATGAGAAAAAGTGTTTGAAAGACATGTTTGTGAACAAGAAGTATAGAGTTTCTCTCACTACGGATTGTTGGAGATCGGGACAAAATAAAATTACATGTTACTAACTGCTCATTTCATAGATTCTGATTGGAGATTACATAAAAGGATACTTAGTTTTTGTCCAATTGAGAATCATAAAGGTGATACTATTGGTAAAACCATTGAAAAGAATTTGAAGGATTGGGGCATTGAAAGGGTAATGACTTTGACAGTTGATAATGCAAGTTCAAATGACACTGCCATTGCTTATCTTCTGAAAAGATTCAATAAGGGATTATTGTTTGGTGGAGAATTTCTGTATGTTCGTTGTTGTGCTCATATATTAAATCTCATAGTATGTGATGCTTTTAAGGAACATAATGATTGCATTTAAAGGATTCAATATCCTGTACGATTTATAAGATCTTCTCCTGCACGTTTTTTGAAATTTAAAAAGTGCATTGAAATTGAAAAAATTTATTGTAAGAGTTATGTGTGTCTTGATGTTCTCACTAGATGGAACTTTATATATTTGATACTTGAGGTAGCTGTGAAGTTTGAAAAGGCTTTTGATAGATTAGAAGATGAAGATGCTTCTTATAGACACGATTTGTCACCAAATAAGGAAGATCGGACAAATGCTTAGATATTGATTTAAGTTTTTGAAGGTCTTTTATGATGTGACGTTGAAAATTTCAGGGTCTTTGTACACCACTTCGAATATGGTTTTTCATCAGATTACAGTGGTTCAAAATTGTATACGTTTGAATGCTGGTCGTGCAAATGCAATGCTAGTTGGAATGGCCAATAGCATGAAGGCTAAATTTGAGAAGTATTGGGGGAACAATGGAAAAAAAAATAATCTATTGTTGTATGTTGCTATTGTGCTAGATCCTCGAAAAAAGCTACGGTTTGTATCTTTTTACCTTAAAAAATTTTTTGGGCCAGAGGTTGCGAAATCTATGGGAAATATAGTGAAGCAATGTTGTAGACGTCTCTTTCATGAGTACAGTACTACTCAGAGTGGGAGTGGGAGTACTATTACTAATACACCAATTGTCTTATCCTCAGAGACCATGATTGATTGTGATCCAATTGAAAAGGTGGGTGAAGACATTGTCTATGATACAATTGATATTGATTTTGAAGGCGATGAGACTATACCTTTCAAACAGGGGTCAAAGATTGATATTTATTTGTTGGAAGCCAAAGTTAAGAATGAAGGTGATTTTGACATACTTCAATGGTGAAAGATGAACAGTCATCGGTTTGAGGTTCTTAATCGTATGGCTAGAGATATTTTAGCAATTTCAGTATCTACTGTAGCGTCTGAGTCGATTTTTAGTACAACAAGACATGTTGTTGATTCATCACGTTGTTCATTGGCTTCAAAAACAATGGAGGCTCTCATTTGTACTCAAAATTGGCTAAATTCTGTCCAATAGATCTTGAAGTTCAGCATGACATGAAAGAAGCTTCATTATTTGAAGAAGGTATTTATTCAATTGTTTAACTTTAAACTTTATTCATTTGTACTTTGTAGTTGTAACTTGTTAGTTTAAAATCTTAATGAGGTTGTCTTTATCTTCTTAATCTTAATTATATAGGATTTAGAGCGGTTATGAACAATGAAAAAGAGATTCAAGACCTTCCAGATTTTGCAAAGTTTTCAGTTATCGATTAAGCATTTATCATGTGATTTTATTGTAATTTAGTTGTATTTGACAATTGACTTTATGTTTTATTGTAATTTGGTTGTATTTGACAATTGACTTTATGTTGTAATTTCTAATTTGATTGTATGTGACTATATGTCGTGTGACATTTCTATTTGTGACGTACACTCTCAACTCTCATATTAGTTTTGTTTTCAAATATATATGTATTATGTATTAAGGGTTCTTTAAGCAATTAAGCGAAGCAAACACAATCCTAAACAATGGACATGTTAATGGTTAAATATTAAGGGTTTTCAAATCAAATTATATCAATATTTTGTTTTTAATACCTCTATTCCATAAGTACTAAAATGTGAAATAGTATCTTAAATTCTGAATCACAATCACAAATTAAGAGAGAAAACTAAACATGATTGATAAGGAAGTTAACAAATAGTTGATTTTTGATTTGTATTAAAAAATTACTATTTATAACGATAATGATTTATAACTAAATATAACTTTTACCTAATAGTAAATACTAAATAGTACTAACTATTAAATATAGCAATTTTTCTAAGAATTTTAATAAATAAATATAATTTTTAAAATTAAAAAAATGAAAAGAAAAAACCGACCAAACCGACCGACCGATCGACTAGTCGGCCGGTCGTGTTTCTGCTCAGTCGACGCACGGGGCCGGTTTGATTAGATTCTGAACCGATTCTGGTCGGTTCGACGTCGATCTGGTCGGAAAACTGACCCTGACCGGCCAATGATCACCCCTAGTTTGTGCTAAGTTGGTCCATGAACTTGGTCCCTTGAGCTCAACTAATTGGACTTGGGTCTATTTGACATTTGATCCAAATTAAGTCTATTTTTTACTCAATTGGACTTTAGCCCAAATTTAATATCCAATTGAATCAAATTAATTTTATTCAATCCAATGGTCATGATGAAATCACATAATTTTTCAATTTATGTCTTCAAGTTCAAGTTTGGATACATTTTAACTTTTAATTGATCTTAAATTTAGTGATTTGTAATTTTGTCATTAATTTGGGAAATGACGTGACAATTTATGATTGATCCAAAATTTCTTATTCAACAAATGCCCTCTTTTTGAGATTCACTTTTTGAGATTTATGCAAATGTACGGGCGGATGAATCTTGAAAAAAATAAAGTTTGAAATCAAAATACAAGTTGTGTGTTTCTGAGTTTAACTCTATTCGATGTGTCGATTTAATCAAACTATGATTTGGTACGTAAGCTTGACTAAAATTTTACATCCTTGACACATATATCGTAATTATGTCAACTTATCGAACCATGAATTTAAGTCAAAGTTTTGATTTTTTTATTGACATAAGTTTTAATTTGAATTTAAGTAGAATTTATGTTCTACATAATTGATAACTCAAAGTTGAGCTACGAGTAAAATTGAACTTTTACCTAAGATGCTTGACTTGAATTTGGAATAGAATGTGAAGATGAGATTTGTACTTCACTCAATTTTAGTTTGGGATAAAATTTTGGATTATGCCCCTATTTAAATTCGAGATAAATTGGAGGTATTATCTACAATTTAATTTGATTGGGGATAAATATTTACATTTAGGATAAAATTTGGAATATGGCCAAAATTTTGAATTTGAGGTTTAATTTGATTTAAGAACATAAATCTCAATCAATTTGAACTCGAGATAGAATTTGAGTTTTATTTGAAATTTGATTTGGATATTAAAATGAGCGTAGCTCGAGATATGTAAAGATCAATTCAACCAACCTAAATAAACATTAAGCAATTAATTTCATGCAATCAAATATAACAACAAATTAATTGCACAATTAAAGTAAGAAAGGGGGAATTTTATAGTCGTTCGACGCAACGTTTTTTTTCTTGGTGCAAGAACAAACTCAATCATTTCCATGGTTGAGGATAACAACTCTTTTTCTTTTTCTTGGTGCAAGAACAAACTCGATCCTTTCCATGGTTGAGGATAACAACTGGGATCAAGGGCCAACCCTTACAAAGATCTGAGAAAATAAAAGAGCATACTTACAACTCTCTCAATAGAGTAGATTTACAAATTGTAGCACACAACAAATCAATCATCACAAGAAGAAGATAATTGAAGCTTGGAGAGAGCAACAATGGAGGCTTTGTGTTGTTTTGAGAGGATTGAAAATTAATGTAATTGTTGTTGTTCAAATTGTGGAGAAGAATGAGAGTTTAAATAGAGAGAAAAGTTGAAAACCAAATTCAATTTGGACGGTTGGATGTTGGTAAAAGAAAATTGAATGGTTGAGATTTAAACTTAACTAGTCATACAAACAAAAAATAATATAATAATATATATCTTTTAAAATCATTTCTTTTAAAACCCAACAAAAAGCAAATGCCGTCCAAAACTAGCTTTAGACACAAACATAAAATATTATTAAATTCATTTTTTAAAACCAATCCAAAAATCAAAATCCCACCATCTCCTCATTGCTCCAAGTGGCATATTTTAATTGGTCTATTTTGATGATAAAAATTTTGTTATGTCATCATCTCGAGATTTTTTTGTTAAGATTATTTTGGCCATATCTCCTTCGTTTACACTCCTATTTGAGTGATTCGAATTGCGTTTGAAACTATTGTTCTAAGTTTTATACAATGGACACTTCAAAATATTCAAATTGTTAATAAATAAAAGTAGGTTTGTGATCATCAAAATTTTACTGAGATTTGGGAGGAAAAAGATGAGAGAGAAGGATAATGGGGAAGGCGGTGGCTGAGAAAAAGAAAAAAAAAAATGAGATTGGTTTTTTTTAAAAATATTTTATTCGTTTTTTATCCCTTATTTATTTATTTGTTTTCAATTTTTTTCCTCAACTTCAATTTTTTCTTCTTCACGACGTTCTTTTCTTCATTCTTTTTCTTCTTCACGACGTTCTTTTCTTCATTCTTTTTCTTCTCAATTGCATTTTACGTTCTCTTTCTTTCTTGTTTTTTTGTTTTCTTTTTCTACATTTTTTGTACGTCTTCTGCAATCTCTTTTTTTTGTCTAACCAAAATCTTACTATTTTCTTCTTCTTCTTCTTCTTTTTTTAATGTTTTTGTTTTCCTTCTTTTTTAATTTTATTTTCTTCTCTTTTTTCTTCTTTTTTCTTCTTCCTTTTTTTTTTCCAAATAAGCCAAAAGACTTTGTTTTTTCTTCTTTCTTTCTTTCTTTTCTCCTTTATTTTCTTCTTCTTCGTATTCCTTTTTTTTTTATGTTGGAGGATTTCTTTTCAAATTTACTAACTTGCCCCCATTGTATTTTTTTAAGAACTATTGCATTTGAGGGAGTAACTTTTTTGTCTTATCGACTTTCACATATTTTGAAAAAGGTGGGCCTTTTTTAGGCATGTTGAGCGTGTTGGTGCATTCTACTAACGGAAGTTATAAGCATGTTGGGGCGTTTGTTAGCAGACGTCAATACGTCTCGCGCTCCTTACCATGCACTCATGCGCCAACTTAGGGTGTGACACACTGGTCCTCCTATTGTAAAATCACTACATCAACTCTAATGGTGGCTATGAGGGACGTTGGGGGTGTATGATGACAAATGTCAATGCTTCCCGCGTTTCTTACCATACGTCCGTATGCCAACCTAGGGTATGACACATTAGTCCGCCTTCTGTTGTGAAGTTATTGCATCAACTCAATTGGTGGCTGTGAAGACATTGGAACGTATGTTGGTAGACATCCATGCGTCTCGCATTTCTTGCCATGCACCCGTATGCCAACCTAGGGTGTGACACACTGGTCCTCCCTTTGTTGTGAAGTTATTGCATCAACTTCGATGGTGATTATGAGGGACGTTGGGGCATATGTCGACAGATGTCAATGCGTCCCATGTTTCTTGCCATGTGCTTGGATGCCAACCTAGGTATGACACACTAGTTATCCCTCTATCGTGAAGTTATTGCATCAACTCCAATGGTGGCTATGAGGGACATTGGGATGTATGTTGGCAGATATCAATGTGTTCGCATTTCTTGCCATGCCTCTCTGCGCCAATCTAGGGTGTGACACATTGGTCCTCCCTCTGTTGTGAAGTTATTGCATTAAATCTGGTGGTGGCTGTGAGGGACGTTAGGACGTATATTGGCAGACGTCAATATGTCCCTAATGGGCGCAAGTGCACACGTCGAGTTATAATATAGTAAAACGGTCAAGAGACCAAGTCTCGTCCTCTGAAAAATTGGTTTGATTCTTTTAGCTATTAAGAGATTCTTCTAATTTTATCTAGGGGACTGAACTAAGATGAATTAAAATCTAATCTAATCTAATCCTAAAAAGCGAATAAAAGATAATGCCAGGGCAAAACTAGACAAAGACATGTCCTAGGATGATGGTTTCATTAATGGATCAACTAAATTAATTATTTAGCCCTCAATTTCGTTTTATGCTAACCATAAACCTAAGAGTCTTTTATCTAGGTATCCTCTATCGAGCTTAACCCTTTCTCACACCTAATTATCAATTCACTCTCATGCAATCAATTAATTAGGTTTAACACTAGGTTCCTCTAATATCTATCACTATTAACCTCCTATCATTCTCATCATAGTTGATTAATAGTTTGACATGCTAGTTCCAATCTAATGCCCTATTTCTCAAGCACGACATCAAATTAAAATCATTCAAACAGTAGCTAATTGTTCAAATGCATTATACATAAGCATGCCAAAATAGTTTATGCATTCAATAAATTCAAGAAAAATCAACACAGTTTCACAATCCAAAAATTATGTCAAAACCCTAAGGAATACAAATCAGTTACTCGTGATAGTGATACAAATAATGACTATTCATATCATGTCCAAAATACAAAGGAATAGAAAATAAAAGAGGGAAGGAAGTTGTCCTCAAACTCGGGATTGCCCTTCAATAATCTCCTCGATCAACCACTCCTTTGGAAGCTCCGAGATATCGCCTCTTTCCAGGAATCGACTCCCTATGGAGGCCTTGATGGACTCTAACTAAAACCCTAAAACCCACCTCCCCCTCTTAGTTAGCAGAAATGTGATATTTATAAAAGCTATCGCAGTGTTGCAACACTAGGATGAGCGTAGTTATGCTGACTTGTTCTTATCGTAGCATAAGGCGCAAGGTAATCACTCTAATGTATTACACTTTTTGGATGAGGCATGCATGTTTCCCCGTCAAAGTCATAACATAGTTACGTTGTGGACAATGTTGTTATGCTATGATGAATCTTCAGCTACTACCTTGCAACGTAATTTTGGAATGTAAAGATATCGTCACGACACTCCCCTGAATGTATGATTCTGCCTTTCAACATAATGTTATGCTGTTGAGAAGAACCTCTTAACATTACACCACGGAATCCCCAATACATTGTCTATTGGTAGCCTTATGTATGCAATGTTATGTACCAGACTTGACATTTGCTATGCAGTAGGGATTGTCAGTCGATATCAATCCTCAAGTACCTTTGAAGAACAAGGGACTATATGCTTATGTATGGAGATAAGTTTTGATCCTTACAGGATACACGGGCTCTATCTTTCAGACTGATCGAGATTCTCAGAAATCCACATCAGGACCAGTGTTTACTCTAAATGGAGGAGCTATAGTTTGGCGGAGCATCAAGCAAGGTTACATCACATACTTCACTATGGAAGCCAAATATGTAGTTGCTTGTGAAGCCACTAAAGATGCTATTTGGCTTAAAAAGTTCCTTATTGATTTGGAAGTTGTTCCAAATATGTCTTTGCCCATCACTTTATTGTGATAATAATGGTGTTGTGGCAAATTCTAAGGAACCTGGGAGTCATCGAAGAGACATACACATTGAGCGAAAATATCACTTGATTCGGGAGATTATGCATTGAGGTGACGTGATTGTCATGAAGATTGCTTCAGAGCACAACGTTGCTGATCTGTTTACAAAGGCTCTCATGGTTAAAGTGTTTACGGGTCATCTAGAAAGTCTAGGTCTACAGGACATGCGACATATTGTCTAAGGCAAATGGGAGATGTTACTGGGGTATAGTATATGCCCTAGTTTATTGTATTTTACACTTTATTTGTATTGTATATTTGGCTCCCTAAGCTTTAGGACAAGTGGGAGATTGTTGAGACTGATGTCCTAAATCTCTCTTGTATTCTTGTAATTTGTAAACTATGTATAAACAAATTATTAATAATAAAATAATTATTATTTTATGAGCATACACTCAATCCAATAAGTAAAGATCCTAGATTATTTTATGTAATTTAATCATGTATGTAGAGACATACCGGTGGATCATGTTTAAATGATAACCTAAACGGTCTGTAGTAGAGGAATAAGGCTGGGTGCCTTATCCTGGTGACACTACAGACACGACCCGCTTTATAGATGTTATAGGTGTTGTAAAGTGCTACAAATGATCTTATCTTGATCATTCATGTGGAGACATGTGAGTGGGGGTATCCTATACAAAAAGTTTGTATAAGATCGAACAACGAAATGATTAGTCTCATTATATAAGGCCGTTAATAATAGAGCGGGGTATCTTATGAAGGTGGTCCTCTGATTTCAATGGGTGAGAGTGGCCAGATTGCCAACTTAACATGCCTACCATTTTGGGGATTCGTCTGATTAGGGAACTGGGAACACAACTACACAAGATATAAGTCACTCCTTCCCTGATGTTGAGGTGATAGCACTGAAAACGTGCTATTTTCCTCTGCTTAATTTGGGGCTGTTAAGCTACTTAATATGTTTAAGTCGATTGTTTTGTAGGACTCGAATGCACAAGCATTCAATTGAAGCATTCGAGATAAAAAGACATTAAGTTGGCCAAGATAGGAGCCAATTTGAGCAAAGGACGAAAGAAGACCAACTCATTGAAGTTCTCTGCCCTGCCGAGCATTGCAATGCTCCTCCAAAGTATAAGCCCAACGCTCGCTTGATGCTTGAAGGCAGTAGGCTCAAGTGTAGGGTAGCGTTGCAACACTTTGAAGATGGAATAATGTCACCGTTCCAACGCTCAAGTCCAATGCTTGAAGGCAGAATGTCAGCGTTGCAATGCTCAACCCTAGCGTTGCAACACCATGTAGTTTCACAGACATTCTCCTCTGCGCGCGCACAACTAAGCATCAAGGGCCATTGTAATGCTTCCTTGACGCTCAACATAAATGTGCCGTAGCATTGCAATGCTCTCCCTAGCATTGTGACGCTGCGACAAGCCTATAAAAGAATCATTTAGGACTTGCTCTTGAACCAACGAGCAATTGAGAAAAATTGAAGAGATTTTGGAGCCCTTGTAGTCAAATTGTTGTGCAAATATTGCCATTGTCAGCCTCGTTTCTCATTCAAATCATTGTAATTTCGACTTGCCTTTTAGAGGCTAGGTAAATTCTCTTGGGATTGTTTGTATATCTTAATTCTTGAAGGATTGCTCGTTAAATTTACTTAATTATTGTGGATTTGTTGGGTGGATTTGTGTTAATTTTAATAGAGTTTCAATGAATTGATCTGACAAATTAATTTATTAAAGTTTTTGTTTCCAATATCGTCATAGCCTATGCAATATTGATTGATTTAGTTGAACGTATTAGGATCGCATGTTTAGGGTCTAGACTTTTTCTGGCCAAACTCATATATGCCCTAGTATAATTTTTCCCAATTAATCATGTTTCAAGATATGACTTTTCCGGCTTGTAGCATATCTCAACAATTGAATCCTGTTGCAATGCAATTTAATTTTAACTTGTATGTCGCTAAGAAGGAAAAGTTGTAAATTGAATTAGGGCTAATTTGGTTTAATATCAAATTTGGCTAATTGGGCTATTAAATTTTCTAATAGGTTGAGGGGTTCACAATTTTAGTAAAATTAACTAGTTCCTAAGGATAGAAAATAAAAAGCATACAAACAACTCCTAAGACTTTTCCATCAATTTGATCTAATCCCTTTTATGTGCTAATTTTTATGCTTTCTTTGTTCGATTGTCAATTTATTTTACAAAAAAAAAAAAAAAAAAACCAACAAAACCCCCACTCTCACGTGGAATCTTTAAATAATCATAGCTAATCATTAGTCTTTTTATGGATTTGACCCCAATCTTACCACTTTATTGCGTTTGTTGTATAGTCTTAGATCGGTGAATACTATCTTTCTTTGCTCGGGCTGGGGGCATGTATGACGACGCATTCCCAGAGTCCGAACATGGGTTAAATAGATAAATTGCTCCCTTAAGGGCTGATTCCGGGGCTTAAACAATATGGCCATACCCTCTCTTGGCTCGAGAGGGATTTGGTCATAGTCGGACTATAATTTATTGTTCATTACAGGGATTGGTGGTACTTAAGGAGTTAGATGTAACGTAATTTTTGCCAAGCTGTCTACGAGCAATTTGGGAAGGGTTATTGCACTGTTGACTGGTTATATTCAACGAACACATAAATATATTTGTAGTACAAAGAGTGTATCTGTTGATCTTTACTGGAGTGATCGACAGTTAATGGATGTTGGGTAATTTAATTAAAGAGTTTAATTAATTATCCAAGTACCATTGGAGCTTCAATCTATAGGTCCATAAAGTCCCATATGTAGCTTAATGCTTGAATTTTATGAAGTGAAAATTATGGATGATATGTGTTGGTGGATTGCGTTATGCATTCAAGTTTCCCCAGAGGAATCTAAGTGTAAATTCCTCTGAGTTTCCTGGTAAGTCCAGAGTCGAACACAGAGACTTGTGAAAATAGTTGTGTTGGAGAATTTTTTTTATGAAAACTTGCGGTAACTAGTTGAATAAATAAGTGTTGGGTTGTTGTTGCGTTAATGAAAATAATAACCAATGCGGCAGAGTTCGAAAAGAGTTGGTAGACGAGAAATACGATGAGTATGCGGTGAACGGGTTGAGAAGGGTTTTGGCTAACACTCCCTAGGATGCGTTCATGCCTTGCGATCATGCAACATGTATACAATAGTAAACCACCTCTCGGCATGAATGTCACAGCTTTTAAGGCTAGAACGCATGCGATAAATATGCGATGAGTCTACGGGGTTTACATATAAACCTCTATCTCTATTTATGCGATGGCAACATGACATTCACACAAATATACGACCAAATAATATCATTCCTATTCCTAGGATGCATGCGATGCAAGTTGACAAACAGAGCTTATCTCTAAGTCCCTATCTCTTGTTTATGAAAGCCTAATCTTGCTCTTTCGAGTCCAGATTCTAACCTAGCTCTCTCAAGACATTAGGTTCTTTCTTTAGATTCTCTCTCAAGTAACTCTAAAGGGGTATTTTGCACGACATTAACAAGACAATCGCAAGCAATGAACTTCCTAGATCATGTTAGCTTAGTTCCTCTCGACCCATTAAACTAATTTAGCTACTCATGCGTATTAAGAGAGTGAGCAGATGTAGAAATAAAACTTCCATTGAATAGATATAAGATGAAGTACAGAATCACAATGCAAGTATAGTAAAGAGCCTGGAGCAGTTTCTTGCTGCCAGGCGTTACACTGTTTCTACTCGTGCTCTAAAAATATTCTCGTTTTCACGAGAGTCAGCCTATTCTCTGCTCTTACGTCCCAAGGTTCTCTCTTGAGCTGCCTTGGACAATCTCTAGCGTCACCACTCTTCTCTTGCTCCGCCGTAAAAACGGAAAAGAAAACTATGAATAGAGGTATGAACTTGTAATGGTGGTGAGGTAATCGACTGCTTAACCCCTTCTCTGAAGAATGCACTTGGTATTTATAGGGCATCAAAGGTGAAATGCGGCTTCTCTCTTCTGGTTGTACAGATGGGACAGCTTTAATTCCTGACTGATGCGCCGGATAATTGTCACCGATAAAGCTGGATGTACTTTGTGACCGTTATCGGCTGTCAACTTAATTTGGATCCGACTGCCGTCAGCTTTCTGTCCCATCGATCTTAATTGTCCTTTCGTTCGGATGCGTCCACCATGTTGTGGTGATTCTTCTTGGATGAATGTTTGCGAGCACAATCAACGAAAAGTCTTGTGGCGAAGTTGCGCTCGACCAATGTATCCCTATGATCGCATTCTTTGCATTGTGTTAACGCATTATTCTGCACAAAAATATGAAGATCAACTGCTCTAATGCATTGGACGCATGCGACCGCAATATTATAGAATTTATGCTTAATGGACGCAATTTAACATATTTTATCAATGCAATCCGACATTGTTTAAGGATTCAGCACTATGATAACGTGCATTTCTGCCCATTATCATAGCTCAACAGGGATAATTGAGAATTTATTTTGGATTAATTTGAATTGTTCAAATTAATTGAGGGAATTAATTATATATGATATAGTCAATTAAATCAATTATATGTGATATAATTAATATAATGTTATTCGATGCATCATAACATAAAGTTTATTTTGAGAGGAATTAAATATTTGAATTGAAGGATCTCATACCGAGAGTTCCATGAACGGGTTTAGATCGCTCCGATTTCACAGTGATTGGAACATAAATGATATACATTCTATACTAACAGTTATGCATATTAAACTCATCAACGACATGCTCAGAATATAATATAACATAGAAAAAAGGGATTCATACCAGAGGAAGACGATCTTCGTATGTGTGAACCCAAAGCAGTGGAAAACTCCCACCGATCTACCAGCACCCGGCAAGTCTGTCGACTGTTACTGTACGATCCGAACGTACACGAATAAGGCTAAGGGGACAACACCACCACAAGGGAAACCCGAGTATCCTCGGCGTCAAAAACCCAAAGAGTGGGCTCTGGTGAGTTTGGTAGAGGACGGAGGAAAAGACTTCGTGTAGACGATAAGCTCGCACGAGAAGAACTCTACTATCGTATAGTGGAGACGCTTATCGTATAGTAGAACCATATGATCGTTTAGGAAAAACTGGATGATTGTTTAGGAAAGTGGTATGCCATCGTTTAGGGAATGCGTGAACTAGACGATCGTTCAGATAAATGAGATTCTATCGTATAGGCTCTCGCGATCGCTCTTTCACGGTTTCTTTTTGGGCGTGGGATATCAAAAGCACAACTGAATTAATTCTTCAAAATGAAAACGATTTTCAAACCTTAATCCGCCGGTTACCTTAACCTTCGTAGCCCCATGTTCCCACATTCAAACGTGAGTTAATTGGTTAATTATTAAATAATTAATCAATTAATTTAATTTATAAATATAATCATATTATATTTATATCCTATAGTTTGATATCATATATCTTCTATAGTATTTTTTCTCTACTTGATATAGATCATATTTATATCTAATTTTCTCCAAAATAATGTATCTCATACATTTAGCCAATTATATCATATATAATTAACTAGTCCAATTATATCATATATAATTGAACTTCCTCTTATCAATTTGAACATTTCAAATTAACCCAAACACTAGTTCTCGACTTTATCCAAGCTACCCAGATGACCTAATGGACCTGTGGCTCGAAACTTCAACGGTACGTGAATAGCTGACTAAACTCTTTAGCCACGAGATTCACCATCCGTTAACTGTCAGTGATTCCACTAAAGAACAACAGCTAAACTCTTCTTACCACAGATATATTTTTGTGTCCATTGGATATAACCAATCATGAGTACGATGACCCTTCACAAATGCTCGTAAGTACAGCTGGGCCGATTTACCGTTTTGCCCCTGTAGTTACATCTCACTCCTTAAGTACCACTGATTCCGCTAATGAACAATACAACATAGTCCAACTATGTGTGAACACCTCTCGGGCCAAGAGAAGATGTGTGGCGCCACATCGTTAAAGCCCCGGAATCAGCCCTTAAGGGAGCCATCTATTTACTTACCCCTGTCTTGGGGAAGGAGTGAATTCCATCTTGTGTAGTTGAGTTCCCAGCTCCCAAATCAGACGTATCCCCAAAATGGTAGGTTTGAATCAGCGACTTGGCCACTCCCACCCATACAAATCAAAGGACCACCCTCAATGGCAGGAGTTCCCAACTCAATCAGGATTGAGGTCATGTTACCTATGGTCATCCTAGTGAAGTGAAGTCTCTGTCATGAACAGTGTTTTATAACGAGACATTAACACTTCATGGTCAGGTCTTATACAAACTCTTTGTATAGGACGCCCCCGCTCGCATGTCCCCAACACGAATGATCAGGATCAGACCATCTATGGCAAGCCACAATACTTGTGACCATTCCACAAAGCGGACCGCGTCCGTAGCATTACTAGGATAAGGTTTCCCTCCTATATCCATATACTACAAACCATTTTGGTTATCACTCAAGACATGATCCATTGTATGTCACCACATACATGTTTGAGTCACTTACAGATAACCAGGGATTTTATGTTTATTGGTTTGTAGTAAAGCAAATAAAACAAATAAATGAGCAAAACAACAAGATGTGAAGTAAATATCATATATTAACAATCACAGGTGTTCGTATATACTGTTTATAAACTACAGGACACGAGACTTTAGGGCATTAACCCCAACATGAATATGATCCAAATACTAATTATATGGATAAGGTTCATATAGTTGATAGTATAAATGTGATTTATATTATATACCATGCATTGTTGAGAGAAATTAAAACCATAGGTTATATTGTATTTGATACAATATAAAAACTATAGGTTAAGTGTTATATTTGATATAACATATAGTTATATATACATATAATGAGTTAGTTATATATATATATATAATTACTAATTAAATTAAATTATTTTTAATTTTCATTTAATTTTAAATTAAAGGGAGGGAGTCCGTTAATTTTCTTTCCATCAATAGTATGTGTAGTGTGAGGTTGTTCAATTTTATGATTTTTCATCCTCTTCCCTAATCTCAGAAAGTTAATAACTGTTAGGTTGAATGCTTAATTGAGAGATTGGATGTTTTATCGGATCTATACCATTAAATTGTTACTAATCTATCATGATCATAGTTTTGTTAATAGTGAAAGTTGTTAATGAAAATTCCTAATGTCTTGTGTCTTAGTTTGATTTCATGAGATTAGTTATCAATTGAGTTGCATGAGAATATGTTATTTTCGATAAGTTTCTAGACTTAGACATAATGTTTATATATGATTCCATGATTTGGAAACAATAGATCTAATGAAGTAATTAACGGATTTAATACCTTATAACGCTTTTATTCTAAGATTTTCAAACAATTCTTCTACTGTCTTTTATTTCACAAAACGACAAGTTAAACTCGATTTCGATTCTTGAGCCAAGATTGACACAACTATGATATAGCTAAACAATAACTTGTTAATTTGATCATTGAGGATGATACTCAGCCTTACAAGCCATTTTAATATTATAACTTGACCATGTACACTTGCGTGCAACATGAAATATTCACATCAAGTTTTTGGCACCGTTGTCGGGGATCAAAATAATGGTTTTTGTTTAATATTTTAAGAGTTGGAGATATTCTAGACTAGGGGTTATTTTTGTTCTAATCTTGTTTGGAGTTTTCTTTTGTGCATTCCCCGTGACAAGGACGCTTCTCTTTTGTCTCTTGATCCCATGATTGAACATACTTTAAGAAGAAATCGTAGGAATAAGCAAGACGCAGAAGAAGAGGTGGCCAAGGAACGAGAGAAGGCAATTGAGGATTATTTCCAAATATCTCTTTCTATTGCTCAACCTAGAATTGTGGAGGCATCATTTAATACAAATAACTTTGAGTTAAAGTCGGGGTTCATTTAAATGGCTAGGGATATTGCTTTTACAGGAAAGCTCACTAAAGATCCGCATAAGCACATTCTTGAAATTTGTGGAACTATTAAGATTAATGGAGTTATGAATGATACAATTAGACTAAGACTGTTTCCTTTTTCTTTATAGGATAGGGCTAAGGATTGGTTTGAGGCCATACTATGGAAAGCATCACTACTTGGGAGGAGCTAGCTCAAGCATTTTTGAATAAGTATTTTCCTCCTACCAAGTCTTCTAAATTGAGTTATGAAATTGTTTCTTTATGTGAACAACCGAACGAACAATTAATTAAATGTTGGGAAAGGTATAAAGATCTTTGGAGAAGAAGCCCACAACATGGATTCTTAGTTGGTTGTAAATACAATTTTTCTATGATGTATTGAATGGTAGCACTAAATCCATTCTAGATACTACGGCTGGAGGGTCTATTTTCTCTAAAACTGCTACAGAAGCTCATGATATTCTTGAGGACATGGCCATTACAAGGTATAATTGGCCCAGTGATAGAGTTTCTACCAACAAAGTAGCAAAACTTTATGAGGTTGATGAGGTAAGTGCTGACCTCAATTGACCACAATTACTAATGCTTTGAATAAATTGACTATAGGTGGTCAAGCACAGAATTCAATGTCCATAGCCTTTTTAGGAGCTAAAGCATCAGAAACTCAACAAATTTGGGATTCACAAGATAGTGAGACGACTAATTATGTGGATAGAGTGCACTATAGAGGCCAAAAACAAGTTCTCACACACCACCATCCATGTATGAAACATCATGAAAAATTTTCATATGCAAATAATAAGAATGTTGTGGCTTCTCTAGGTTTTGCCCAAATTGAACAAAAACCATCCTTGGAGGAATTGGTGATGAACCTTGTCAAGGTAACTCAAGAACAAACATCTACTTTAGAGAATTCAGTTAATGTTATTTTGAGCACCATACAAAACCATGATAAATCCATTTAGAATTTGGAGATGCAAATGAGTCAAGTGGCTTTTGTTGTGCAAACCTTGCAAAAAAGTAAGTTTCCTAGTTGTCCTGAGAAAAATCCTAAGGAAAAGTGCAAAGCAATCACACTTAGAAGTGGAAAAAAAAATAATTAAACAAGCCTTTTGATAATGATGATGATGAACCAATTCAAGAGGATGTTGAATCCACCTCTATCGATGAGCCTACAACGGAGAAGCTTGCAGAAAAGTCTGAGTAAAACACAAGGAGTACTTCTAATTCTTTTCCATATCCTCAAAGGTTTAGGAAAAAGAATGAAGAAACACAGTTCTTTAGATTTTTGGAAATATTTAAGAAGTTGCATATTAATATACCTTTTGCTGAAGCTTTAGAAAAGATGCCAAAATATGCTAAATTCATGAAAGATGTCTTATCTTGGAAGAATAAGTTTGATAAACATGAGACAATAGCTTTGAATGAAGAGTGGAGTTCGGTGATATTAAAAAAATTGCATCCAAAATTGAAAGATTCAGGGAGTTTTTATGTTCCTTGTCAATTAAGTGATATTATAATGAAAAAAGCTTTGTGTGATCTTGGAGCTTCTATTAATTTAATGTTTTTGTCTATTTTTAGGAAGCTCAACATTGGAGAGGTGAAACCAATGTCAATTTCCTTACAATTAGTTGATCGATCATGTGCTCATCCTTATGGTATTGTAGAGGATGTGTTGGTTAAGATAGACAAGTTCATATTTTCAGTATATTATGTGGTGCTTGATATGGAAGAAGATGTTGACGTTCCAATAATTCTTGGAAGTCCATTCTTGGCTACTGGTAGGTCTCTCATTGATGTATAAGATGGTAAGCTAACATTTAGATTGAATGATGAAGAGGTAAAATTTTATCTTTACTTAAATCTTAAGCATGTGGATATTGAGCCTCAAGAGACTTGTAAATTTACTTATACTTTCTATTCTCCTAATAAATGCTCTTTGAATGATGATTCTTTTTCTTTGAATGGTGAGTCTTCTTCTAAGGTAGCTGATAAAGATGATGGAGTGGACAGTGAATGTAATGCTAATTTGTATAAAGTTTCTACTTTGGTCAATACTTCTAAAGATGATACAATGAACGTTATTAATTATGTTTGTAAAGGAGATGTTGAGATAAAGAAGAAAGAGATGCTTGATACTTTTACTGGCAATGTTAATTTAAATGATGATTGTTTTCTTGAATGCTAGTGTAGGTGAACATTTTTTATTCCAGGATGTTCTATGATTGAATGACAGACCCCCTTGGGATCTGATATGATTCATAAGCTCCATCTAGCAAGAATACGTTAAACTAAGTGCTTGTTGGGAGACAACCCAATAATATTTTTACTGCTTTCTTTATTTTTCTATTTTTGTTTGTTTATTGTTTTTTTTTTAAATCAGACAGCTACTCATAGTTTATACTTTTCAGGATCTTTATCCAACACAAAAAAATTACTCAGTCCTAAAGCCTATTTGATGTACTCCCATACACTTCTAGGCTTGTATTTCTATCTTTTTCATGCATTGAGGATAATGCATATTTTTAAGTTTGGGGTGAGGAGGACTTCTGTACTTTTGTGCTGTTTGTTTTTATCCTGCTATGCATGCTAATGTGTTTTTATTGATGATATGCATGTTAGGTTTTTGTGAAAATTGGAAGAATTTTAAAATTTTGATTGTGAATTGAGAATATTTGGATTAGTTCTTTGTTGTGTGTTGTTAATGTTGATTGTCCATGATAGGACTTGAATATACATGTTAAATGACTCATAATGGAAATAGGAGAGTAATATCTTGAAGTATGATCTATCTATGTCCCTCTTTGAGTTTCCCATATCGTGAACACGTAGTCATTTCAATTTAGAAACATTAACCAAAACTAGAATCATGTTTAGTGTATTGGGTTGTCACCTCGAAGGCTCCATTGGTTGAAGAGTTTATGTGCATGATGGTTTGTAATGTTAGACTAAGAGGAAAGAAAAGAATATGTTGTTAGTCTTGGAAAAAAAGAGAGTGTACACTCATGTGCTTAAAAGAATGATTCTATTTTATGTTTTGTAAACTAGTAATATATATGCATAGATGGGGGTAAAAAGAGCTATCTTCCCATGATCAACTAGGACACTTGGGAATTGACTAGGTACAATTCCCTACAGTGAGTGTGTGAAAGAAAGTACCCCTAGGTAAAAGGATGCAAGTTTGAGGCCCTTTGTTGTTAATATTAAGGCATCTTAGTGGACATATTACCTTCTTAAAATGTGTGGATATTTTATGATTGGTGCTTGAGCCAGAGTAGGGGGAAACTGGAGAAGCTTTTTTGAACCTAATTTAAGTTTTTGAGTTTTAGATTGAATGTGACTTGCATACACACACATGGGAGATGATTAGACTTGGTCATGGATGATCATAACAATAGACTTGCTTGAATATTTCTGCTTGAGTTCTCAACTGACTATTCTCTGAAGCATGAATCACTAACACACTTATTTGGAACTTTTCTATTTTCTTGTTTCTTCTTTGCTTTGATTTCTAGGATTTATGATAGAGAAGTGAATTATACTCAAAATAAGCCAAAATGGACTAAATTAGGCTTAAATGAGTCAAAACCGAGTATTGGACCAAAGGGATTGAAGAAAAGAGAGGAAAAATGTAATGAATCCAAGAACAGGGGAGCATTGCAACGCTAGTTGTAGCATTGCAACGTTACGACATGAAGCGAAGTTTGATGCTAGAACACAATAGCTAAAATTTAAGATGCAACGTTGCAATGCTACAACAAATGTGGACCAACATTGTGATGCCACGTTGCAATACTACTGTCGAGCCGTTACAACGTTGGCTTTCCTTATTTGAAAAAATCTGATAATTTTAGTAAAGATTTTGTGCCAAATTTCTCATCCTCTATATAATTGGATGCCATTATGGCCTAATGAAGGGAGAATTCTGACCAAATTGAGTGCTAAAGATTGAAATTTGAGACCTAAAAGAGAGTTTATGTTTAAAAGTTAGAGAACTGGAGGGATATTTAGAAGATCGTTCGAGTTTCCAAGGTGACGATCGAGGCAAGCTTAGAGTGTTCTTCGGTTTCCTTTTCTTGGAGTGTTCTTCAGTTTCCTTTTCTTTCTCTGAATCTTATGCTTTAATTAATGTATGAAAATTTAAATCTTTTCAGGGATGTTTGTTGAACACTTTTCTTTTCACTGATATCATGTTTCATTCTTATTGATTGACCATTGATAATTGTTAGGTTGAATGTTTAATTGAGAGATTGAATGTTTTATTGGATCTAACTGTAACTTGTTATTAATCTATCATGATCATAGTTAGGTTAATAGTGAAAGTTATTAATGAAAATTCCTAATGCCTTGTGTCTTAATTTGATTTCATGAGATTAGTTATCAATCGAGTTGCATAAGAATAGGTTGTTTTTTAGAGAATGTAATCTTGAATTAAGTTTCTAGACTTAGGCATGCTTATATATGATTCCATGAATTGGCTAGAATAGATCTACCGAAGTAGCTAATGGATTCAATACCCTAGAACGCTTTTATTCTCAAACTTTCAAACATTCTTCTACTGTCTTTTATTTCACAAAACCACAAATCCAACTCGATTATGATTCCTTAGCTAAGATTGACATAATTTTGAGATAGCTAAACAATAACTTGTTAATTTGATCCTTGAGGACGATACTCGACCTTACAAGCCATTTTCATATTATAACTTGACCATGTACACTTGCATGCAAAATGAAATATTCACATTAGAAGCATCTTGGGAGGAATTTTGCCAAAGTTATCGGTTGTCGAAGTCGATGGAAGTCCTCATCTACTATTTGTATGAGCTTAGGCTTTCATGCCTTTTTTTTCCCATCCTTTTTCTGAGTCTTATTCTCTCTTCTATAACTTCGATCGGAACATGACTCTTTTTAGGTGGAACTTGACTTTCTTCTCTTTTGACGAGTCACAAGGATCCATCCTTTTTCGTCTTCACCATCAACATGTTCATCTTTGTTTTTAGAATCTGACATTGGGATCGCTTGTTGAAACTGAAAAACTACGGATTCGAGGGTCCTAAACTGGATTAAGTTTTCTTTTTTTTATCATAAGAAGCAGACGGTGTTGGAACATTTGAAGTCGCCATAGCTGCACCGTGGTTGGTTTGAACCACTTCATTCAGCTTTAGCTCAATCTTCTTTTCACGAGCTAACTTTAGGACCAACTTCTTCAGCAAAAAATATTTTTCAACTAGGTGACTGATGACTCGGTGATACTTACAATAGTTGGGGTTGTTGACTTTCCCCAACTGCTCTGGTCATTTGCGCTCTGGTAGTTAAATGAGTTGTTTATCTAATAGTTACTCTAACATGTCTGCAACATCAAAATCTGAAAATGGATAAATTTTTTCCTGCTTTTCTTTAAGAGTTCGGCGATGCTTCTCGCCCTCATTGTGTTTTCTTTTTTAATTATGTTTCTTTTTCCTTAGAGAAAAATTTCATTGGGGTTGCATGAGCAACCATTGATTCTTTGGTGACACTCTGCACGATCTTTTCAGTGCCTTTGGTTTCATTCTAGTCTTGTCTCACCTCAGGAACTAGAAAGTCCTTAGTTCCCCTATTATAAATGCTCAACTCCATGTCATGGGTGTGAGTCGCCAGCTCTTCAAATGTACAAGGTTTATCCTTTGCCGAATGTAGGGAAGTTCCCAGTGTATACCTTGGGTGCACATCTCCACTGCCAGACTCAGAACTCTCCATCCGTTGATGTAATCAATGACCAATTCTCCTTTTCACTGCTTGCCATGTGTTAGCTCCATCATACTAATGATGCGTCTGGTGCTGTAAATGCGGTTCAGGAACTCTCTTTCCAGTTGTTCCCAGTTGTCAATCACTTTCAGCTCCAAATCGGTGTACCAATAAAAAAAGATTTCCTTTCAAGGTTCGGACAAACTGTTTGACTAGTAAATCTCCTCTGGTTCCTGCATTTTTGCAGGTTTCAATGAAGTAAGCAATATGTTGTTTCAGATTGCCTTTTATATTGAATTGCTAGAACTTTGGAGGTTAGTACTAATAACACAAAAAATGTGCTATTTTCCTCTTCTTAGTTCTAGGTCGTTACTATGTTTAATGTATTTATTTAATGATTTTATAGGTATCGAGCATCTTGGAGGTGGAATCAGTTGGTGCTAGCTATTTGGGGTTAATTTGGAGCAATTAGGCGCTAATTTGAGCATCTGGGCTTCAAAAGGATGTGAAAGGATGAAAATGCCCCTGGATGGAGTGCTGCAATGCTACAAGGAAGTAGCCTTGCATTCTCGGGAAGACAGGGCAATTTTGTATCTCTACATGTAACATTGTGACGCTCTGAATTGTGACGAAGGCCTCACACACGTTGTCTGTTGCAGGGTTGCAACGCTAGCTGTAACGTTGCGACACCTACTATATAATGTTTGTTCTCCGGTTTAGGGCAAAGATAATAAAAAAATAAACTCTCCAAATCGGCTCAATGTCGATTTCTTCATCTTCTCATCTCTCCATTTGTATTTTTCTCTATTTTTCTCCCCATCTCATGTAACTAGTGAAGACATTGTTGGGTTCTTCTCTTCTTCATCTTCATGGGAAGGTAGGACCCAACTCTTTAGTTTAGAGATTTGGAATAATGTAATTTTTGGGAGTTTTGTTTGAATGTAATTTCTGTATTCTTGTCTATAGGTTTCAATCTAAATTTTGTGTTTATGAATTGCATAATTTTATTATTGATTGACAACTAATAATTTGTTATGTAATTTGAATGTTTAAAGATAACCTATAATATGTGACATATAATTATAGGTTAATCTCAAAGGAAGCAATAGGTTAGTTAGGCTTGCAATTCATTGTTTATAATGAATAGTAGTTTGCCCTATCAACCTTAGAGAGAAACCATATTGAATGTTTGAATACATGGTGGAAGTCGAACGCTTATCCTAACGTTATCCCTAGAACTTAATGTGATTTGTCAATTTGTATGAGCGGATTCGTTTTCTATGCATTTTGATTAATTAGGTAATTAGGACCATTGATTGGGATTTCAATCAATTGTGCTAGACATGCTGGGTTTTATGTCCTAAAACTCGTGGTTTGTAAACAATAAACATTATTTTGAAAATTCAATAAGTTGTTATTGAATATATGAATTGCTTATTTTGTTTTAGAAATAAATCCAATAAACTAAAAGATCCATGACTATTATATGAGTACTTAAACTTTATATGGAGACATAAAAGTGGATCAGGTTCGAGTAAATAGTCAAAATGGTCTATAGTATATAAATAAGATTAGGTGCTAAATAGTCAAAATGGTCTATAGTATATGAATAAGGTTGGGTGCCTTATTCTAGTAACACTATCGGATACGACCCACTCTGTAGTTGTTACAAGGAGTTGTAAAGTGCTACAGACGATGTGATCCTAATTTATACATGTTATGATATGAGGAGTGAGGGCGTCCTATGTAATGGGTTTGTACAGGATCAGACCATGAAATTAGTCACTCTTACTTTATAACGCTTTTTACTGTTTATGACTGACTATTTCAAAGCGATGACCTAGGTAACTTAACCTTAATCCTGAGCTAACTATGAACTCCTGGTTTATTTGGGATTATCCTTAGATTTGCATAGGTGAGGGTTGGCTCAAGTGCCGGCTCAATAAACCTCCATTTCAGGGGTAAGACCGAGTAAATAGCTGGGGACATAAGGTACAAGATGGAATTCACTCCTACTCACTTTTTGAGATAGTAGAGAGGTTTTTCCCTTAAGTGCTTACTTCGGGTCTTGAACAAGGGACCCCACCCTCTTATTGGCCCGAGAGGGACTTGGTTTGTTGATCAGATCACAAAACAATTGTTTATTAGTGGATCAGTGGGACTTAAGGAACAAGAGGTAATCTCGGGGGTAAAACAGACATTTGACCCAACCGTTATTACGTACAACCTGTGAAGGGTTAACTTACTAATCATGGTTATATCGAATGGACATAATATATCTACAGTGAGGGGAGTACAACTATGGGCTTTAGTGGAGTGACCCAACAGTTAACGAATGAGGGTTAATTCGGTATAAAAAGTTTAGCCAATTAATCTCAGATTGTTGAAGCCCATGATCTGTAGGTTCACGAGGTCCCCCTACTAGCTCGTAAATGGATTAGCCTTAGAATAGTGTGATAAGTTAATTTGAAATGTTCAAATTAGAATTAAGGGAATTAATAATTATATGTGATATAATTACGCGTTTAATTTTGAAATTAAATAGAATTAGAAATTCAATTTATATTTAAATATGATTTAAATATTAAATGCATGAATAGGGATTCATGATGGTTGAATTAGTATTAAATTAATTTAATATTTGATATTGAGTTAATTAAAATTAATTAAATTATTTAATTAATTATTTATTATTAATTTTATTAGAAAATTAATTAATGAATTAATTTTGTAAAATTAATAAAGTTTTTCAATTTTGAAAACAAAATTGATTTTGGAAATCAATTTGAAAAATAAAAAATTGGAAAAAATGGAATTTGGAAAAAGTGGGAAATCTCCACTTTCATTTTCCAAGTAACTCACTCATTTCCCACCTTTTCCTTGAGTCAAATTTCCAAGCATGAGCTGCTCTTCATGCAACAATCTTCATTGTATGTTAATCTTGTAATAAATAGAGAAGATTGAAGTGGAAATTGGGCATGCAAACTGAAGCACTTGAAAAGTTTTTGCTGAAGAACTTGAGGTTGAAGAAGGTGGTTTTCAATGATGCATCAGTGAGCTTCTTCTCCAAATTCCCTTTATTCAAGCTTATTTTGAGTCCCACAACTCAATCTAAGGCACCAAGATAATAGTAAAGAAGGTCTTGAAGTGATTTACAAGTAGATTTGGAGAAGATTTGCAGCTGAATTCGAGATTTAAATGGTTCTACAAAGGTATGTCATGAAACCCTTTTATTAGTTTATGAGCATACTTAATTTATAGCCAAAATTAATGAATTAGAATGCATATTGATCCTTGTTTCTTCCGTTGCTTGCTAGTATACTCCATCAAGGCATAGTCAAGAACCTAAAATTGTATTTAATTAACTCAATGAACAAGAATTGCATTGGTCCATTCCATTTCCTGAAGCTAGAATGTCGTAGTTAATTGCATTTCTATCTTTTAGTTTCATTGCATTTTATTTCTTTTATGCATTTCCTATTCCAATCCACACCAACTCCCTCCCTCCATTTTATCACTTTAACTAAACACACACTTTGAGAAACTAATCTTCTGTGCTTCCTTAAGGTTCGACCCTGGACTTGTCGCTTGTACTACCAGTTAGTATAAATCGTTCGTTCGGTGATTTATAAATATTATTTGACTAGCAAGGGTTTATGGGCAAACTATTGATAAATAATTTACAAATTGCGTTTACAATCATCATCTAAAAAAAAAAAAATCATGTACTAGTATACTCTAATAATAGACTTCTATCAATCAAGGGAGAATCCCAACCTAATAAGAGTTTAAGTTGTGAAAAGGAACTTGCTCGTAGTTGGATACTTCACATGACACCCATGCAGGTAAGCCAAAATGAAGGTAGGTCACCAGGATCAACGCAATGTAAGTAGCATAAAATAAAAGCAACTCCACTGTCTGGCAAAAATTCAAACTTAGCTAAGATAAGAGTTGATTTAAACTTAGTACACAACGGTAGTTGGATATTCGCATGAAACCCGTGGGGACAAGCTAAAACAAAGGGTGTAACCAAGTTTAATGCATTGTCTATAATTCGAGTAAGTAATCATATTTCGAAAATGCTTTTATAAACGCATCATAAAAGGAATACAAAAGTACTCACAATGAGTAGAAGGTTTTTGAGCATGGGTTTGTCAGATTTAAACTCAAAAAATATTTCCTTAAAAAGTGATTAGGCTTAAGAAAGTTATTCAGCTTGAAAAAGAGTGTGAGTGAGAAGCATTCTGAGAAGTTAGTCAGTGCAGACTAGAGGTGTAGAGTAGGCTTGAATTTTCCTAGTATAAGATATGCTTGAGGACAAGCATTATTCTAAATTTGGAGGTGTAATAACTCTTAGAAATATAAGTTAATGTAGCCTTTTAATTAGAATAATGAGGTTAGAAAAGTAGAATATGCGATGATCACTAGAAATTCATGCATTAAAATTATATTTGCGTTAAATACGTTTGAAACCCTCGTTGGCCAATTGTCATGAATTAACATGCGCCAAAGTTTATATTGTGAAGTTATCACAAAAGTTGATCGCATGCATTGATCTCGATGAAGAACAGTTGATCGTATGCTTTGGGATATCTGACATTGACCCAACAGATATTTTTCCGTAACTTCAGAAGATTGACCATGATAGAAACACTAACATTCTCACTTATCGCGTCAAAGATGACGATTGAACAGAGCGGGAATCCCGAAGCAATCAGCGGATGGCTCTATATATAGAGCCTTGATGCAAGATACAAACTATCCAAATTTGACTTGAGTTCTCCACTTAAGACAAACTTCTGTGATCACAAACAAAGAAAAAAGAGAGATTATCTTCTGAGAATCCTTGGTCTCAACCATTCCCTCTGATTGATGATCGGAATCTCATTGGAGTAGAGCTTAGAGAGCCTTTTATTGGAAGGTACCAATGCACAACGTTATAAAGTAAGAGTGACTGGTTTCATGGTCCGATCTTGTACAAAAATCATTTACACAGGATAACCCCACACCTCATGCCTCAACATGAACGAATTAGGATCACTTCGTTTGTAGCACTTTACAACTCTTTGTTATAACTACAGAGTAGGCCGCATCCAATAGTGTTACCAGAATAAGGTACCCAACCTTATTCATATACTATAGATCATTTTGACTATTTACTCGAACTTGATCCACTTGTATGTCTCCACATAAAGTTGAAGTACATATATAATAGTCAAGGGACTTAGGTTTATTGGATTTCTAAAAAACAATATATTCAACAACAACTTTATTGAATTCTCAAAATAAGTTCTAATGTTTACAAACCATGAGTTTTAGGACATAAAATCCAAAAACTCCCACTTGGACTTAAACTCCAGTGGTAACTTATATATCTGATATATAAGACTGAGTTTCTAAGTTTTACTGAGAAATACAATAAACTAGAGCATTCCATACACATGGTTTTACCATTTAGTATCTCATACCCGATATTTCTCCCATTTGCTCTAGGTTATTAACTTATGGTATTTCTAGTCTTACTAGATGATTCTAAACACTTTTAGCCGAGAGAATCATTGTAAACATATTAGTGTACAATAGGCTTCTTATGGGAAATTCATCTAATTCTTAATAATGGCTAGGAAGCACATTTTCCTCCCACTACATTGAGGTACTCTCAACTCTTTGATTAAGATGGTCTGACATGCCTTAACAACTCTTGTTAACAATCAGAGCTAGAAATCATAAGTTTATTATACTTTGATCTTAGCCGTTTAAATATTTGAATATTTGCAAATGGCAATTAACAATTTGATTCTTAACAGAAGTTGCTATGAGATAGAACAAACATATTTCTTGAAAAAAAAAACATTTCATTCTAAACAAAAATATGTACAAAAGTTTCATTACAAGATTTAACAAAAGTAGGTAATTTGCATCTTCATTAGCAACTTCTCCTACTGGATGAGTTGAGCAAATGGTCTCCAGAATCTAAGCAGCCTGTTTGCCTTTCTCTGCTCTCTTCTCTGCAAGATATTTAGGGAAATTTTTCTTCCAATGCCCTAGTTCATTGCAGTGGAAACATTTCCCCTTCCCTGCAGCGGTTTTCTTGCTCTTCTTGCCAGTAGGCTTCCTTTTCCCTTTCCCTTTGTTTTTCTTCGCTGGAATACTCTTAGTCTGCGAAGACGAGGCAACTTCAGGCTTAGAGGACATTCCTCTTTTCTTAGCAGAAGCAACATTTACTTCTAGTACTGGTTTCAGACCCTTAGTTTTCAACATGGTCTGAAAAGCCTACAACTCATTAAGTAGAGTTGTCAAGTTGTATTTGATTTTATTCATCAAGACATTGGTACAAAATTGCAGAAAACTCTTCGGAAGAGATTCTAGAATAAAGCCCACTTGACTTCTCTCATCCATCATAGCATCGTTCACTTCAACCATATTAAAGTGCACCATCATGTCCAGGACATGTTCACGAACATTAGTCCCCTCTTCATGCGACTATTGTAAATGTATTTGATAACATCATGCCTTAGGATGAAGGACGGCCGTCCAAACATCTCTATTAGAGATTCCTTAATCTCTTTGTCTATGTTCATATCCTCGTGTTTTTTTCGTCAAAACGTCATCCAGACTGGCGAGAATATAAGCACGAGCTTTATCATTAGCCCTGATCCATCTATCAAATGCTTCCCAAACAGTTCGGTTGGAATTTGAGCTAGGAATAGGAGGACATTCCTCCATTAAGACAAATCACAAATCGTCTATCGTGAGTATTGTATTCAAATTCGATTTCCAGTTTACATAGTTGTCCCTAATCAATTTGTCCGAAGCCAACAATTGTATAATAGAACTCGTCATTCTGTAATTACAAACAAATTTTATAAGTGAATTTCTTTTAAATCTAATCAAGTTTTAGCAAAGTGATAATGTACCCATGATCATTATTTTTGCAACGATACTTAAGTGATTTAGAACAAATGCTACCATGGGACAGTCAAGAATTCCTTCACAAAAGCAAGACAGTTCTTGACCAAATACTATCTCCAGAATAACTCATATTCCGATAGTCATTTAATTATTGTTTTCGGTCAAGATCATTACTAACACTTAGTAAGTCTTGTAAGTGTAGACCCACCATTTTCAGATCTTACAGAACGGTATGAGTATGCCTCCGAAATAGAAGACAATACCCAAGATGGAACTATAAGACCCTGTCCATTTTACTGAAGCCTGGGTTGTTCCGAATCCTATGTTACAACCGTTCGTAGGGATCGCCACGGTTAATGACTAGCTAGTACCGCATAAAAACAATAGCAGGCGCAACATAAGAATCTCACGGTTCAAACTAATGGAGAAGACCATAGGATAATGTTGACACATTTCCTTCACCTACTTACTATGAATGACTTCCCGCATTCACCTTGTTATTGACCCATGCAAACACTTTCCGTATGGAGCAGTCGAGGTAAAATCGACAAGAAGCTGAGCATGGATCTCATAGTGTGAACTCTTGAGGACGTGAGAACTAATAACTTTTATTCTCCCACTGAAGTGTTCTTAAATGTTTGGGTATATTTATACTTAGGTTCTTTTCGGCTAATAAAAACAACCCTAAGTCTAGGTGGTTTATCCAATTATAACACTTATAAATGGATTTTAAACCTACGATGTCTAGGTGATAAACCGTTTTTATTACCTCACACCGCTCACAAATGCTCATAAAATCGGTTACCAACACTCAATTTTTCGGCTATAATCCCTAGGTAGGAGGTGTTCCATAGACTATCAACTTAAATACCTTTAGTCTTTGACAGGATTATCTACCGGTTGAGTTTGTAACCCTATTTTTACAAGTTTAACGACCTATTTTAACTATTAAAATAAGTGGTTAACCTAAGTAAGTATGCAACTGTTCTTTGTTATGGATTTTAAACGTCTAACCCAATTTTATAACAGCTTACAAAATTTTAGATATGCTAAACATCCATGACAAACAACAAAGGCATTCAATATCTAATATAACTATTATATTAAATAAAAGAAACCCTAATATGCATAGTATATATTATAACATTTTATAACATACTTTTAATGCATGTAACATGCTTCCTATGGTGGGATTTTAAATCTACATGGCATACTGTATGCACATACAAGATTTATTTAATTATAACATACATCACATGCATAAATAATTAAACACTAACTGATATGGCTTTAGTTTTGGCAAAAACAAGCAAACAAAACCTAATTATTACAAAACAACTTTTGACCCGCTCCCGGACCACTCGAACTGCTCCAAAACGAACTCAAGTAGCTTGAACCAGACTCGAACCATCTGAATTAGACCAGCCAAGTCTGAACCGGACTAGCCAAGAACCATTCAAAGCTGAACCGGACCGGAGCTCAAGAGAACCGGTCGAACCGACTTCTCTTGCTCTTGCTCAACTTCTCGCTAAGTCTCATCGTTTAGCAATGACGACCATCGTCTTGCATTTTTCCTGATCGTTTAGTATTTTCTTGATCGTTTAACAAAGCTACACGATCGTGTAGTATTTTCCTTCTATCGCATAGTGTCGTCGTCTAGTGCCAAAGGAAGCTACACGATCGCTTAGTGTCTAACACTATCGCCCAACTTCATCGTTTAGCACAGACAATTAACTACACGATCGCTTAGCTCCATCGTCTAACGCATGAAGCCGATCGTTTAGCACACGCAAAAGGTAAACGATTGCTTAATGCCATCGTATAGCATTCAACGCATCGCCCAACTATCGCACATAGGTAAGCGATCGCGTAGTGCTATCGCTTAGCAACTCAACGCATCGTTTAGTCGCCGCATAGAGGTAAACGATCGCGTAGTGCTATCACTTAGAAACTCAACGCATCGTTTAGCTCCTGATCAAAGGTAAACGATCGTGGTAAGCGATCGCTCAGGGCTATCGTATAGCTCTTCATCGTATCGCTTAGCTCCCACCTGAAGCTACACGATCGTGTAGTGCCATCGTATAGCAATCCAACACATCACTTAGCTCCAGCAGGTACACGATCGTCTAGCACACAATACCTCAACGATCAATGCCCAAAGCTACACGATCGCTTAGCCTTTCTTTACATCATCTAACGTATGAAGCTAAACAATCGTTTAGCTATTGAAGCTTGATGAAGATAAGAACAAAGGCTGATTTTCTGGAAACTGCAACTCGACCTTTTCGCTTGTATCTTGGATTTACAACTTAATTTCAACTCTAAGAACTCCAAATAAATTACAGACTCTTGGGAACACATTAAAGCTCATCAAACAAGAGCCAATTACAAATTTAAATGGAAAATTAAAGAGAAATTAAAAGCTAAAACTGAAAGAACCATATCAGTACAACAATTTCATAATTCTCATATAAAACACCCACCAAACCAAAATTAAACCAAATTGAATGCTTACTGATGCTCTAATACCAGTTGTTGGAAGGTACCAATGCACAACATTATAAAATAAGAGTGACTGGTTTCGTGGTCCAATCTTGCACAAAACTTATTTGCACAAGATACCCCTACTCCTCATGTCTCAACATGAACGAATTAGGATCACTTTGTTTGTAACACTTTACAACTCTTTGTTACAACTATAGAGTAGGCCGCATCCAATAGTATTACCATAATAAGGTACCCAACCTTATTCATATACTATAGATCATTTTGACTATTTACTTGAGCCTGATCCACTTGTATGTCTCCACATAAAGTTCAAGTATACATATAATAAGTTAAGGGACTTAGGTTTATTGGATTTCTAAAAAATAATATATTCAACAACTTTATTGAATTCTCAGAATAAGTTCTAATGTTTACAAACCACGAGTTTTAGGATATAAAATCCAATACCTTCTCCACTCCATTCTGCCATCAACCACCAGTAGCCTTGACAATCACCAATTTGAAGCAAGAGATTGCTGAAAAACAACTTTTCCTTCATATCTTTTCTCATCTTTATCAGTTATATTACTTTTCGAACTAAAATAATTGCAATCGACATTTCTATCTTTATATATATATATATATACCTATGCATCATGACTACATCAATTGTCTTCTCTCTTTTTACCATCTTCTCCTTTATTGCCATGTGTAACTAATTCTTTTCGGGGTAAAGGGGAAGCTCGATATCATGAGCTAAGTTTAGAGTTTAAAGAGTTAATCCTGTTTGCTTAGTGTGAGGATATGTAAATGCATGCATATGATCACTCATTGAGTCAAGTAGCCATAGCCAACTACCCGAGAGGGTAAGTAGTAGTGGAACTTATTAAGCAAAGTAAGAAGTATTTGTAGAGATAGAAATAACCTTATGATTAATGCAAAATCATTCATGCGTCATAAAGATATGACAAATGTAGCTGGCTACTAAGAGATGTGCGATGAACGGATGATGCGATTCTAGATTACTCTTGATGACAACTTAGGGATTTGGTATTGGCTTCCCTCAAAACCCTGCCTTTCTCCATTCATTTTCACGCACGTCAACAACTACTGGTTATCGCTGCATTCTCAGATCTAGTTTCTATTTGCTCTTAATTTTTTTAATGTATATTTTTAGTCATAATGTAGTTTTATCGTATGTTTCCTTCCACTGTACATTTCAGTTTTTGTCGCAGAACATATTACTCTGCAAATCTTTCAGTTATAAATTCCCTGTGTTTGACCTTGGATCATTCCAAGAAACTTGTGACTTTGATATACTTGGTTAGTCACAAGAAAACTTGCGATAGGAGCGCACACTTGCATACATTAGTGCATGATTAGTTTAGTGTATGGACCATTGAGCTTAAGTTTGCACCAAATTACATAATCATAGTAAGCTTAGAGCAACAAGATTCTAAATTTTCTCAATAAAAACATATGACATTATCAGAATTAGTTGATTTATGTCTTCAATTTTAATTTAGGACATATGTCAACTTTTAATTGATCCCAAATTTGATTATTTGTATTTCAAAAATGACGTGGAAACATTGGTCTAAAATTTCTCATTAAGTGACATCTGAAAAGATTGAGAAATTTGAATTTAACATAAGGAAAAGTGGATTAAGATAATTTGGGGATTTGGAATTTTGGAAGGAATTAAATCTTGATCTACAGAGTTAAAAAGAGAGGAAATATATATATATATATATTTGTTTGAAACCCTTTAGGTAAGCGTACGAGTGGAAAAAAGGAATTCTTTTTTTTTTTTTTTTTTTCTTCTTCTTCTTCTTCTTCCTTGTGCTGCCAGATATCCTTGCGTTTTCTTCTTCTCACGCGAACTCCAGCCAGTGACGTCGTCATTTCGCCCAGACCACCGTCCACTGTTGCCAACCTCGAATCTCGCCGGGAGACGCATTTTGTCGTTCATTCGCGGGCCCAGCTGTAAGTGGAACGTCGCTGTTCGCCGATTCAACCTTTCCGTCGCTACCGGTGGAGTCATTGGTGTGCAGGTCGCGCCGGTGCCATCCAGTGGGCTCACCGAAGGTTTCGCCGGGTTGAAGATTGCGGGTATTTCAAGTTAGTGTCCAACAAGAAATGTGGGCGTTTGGGCGAATTCTTGGTGAATTTCTTTTTAGTTCTTGCTAATTTGTGAATACACATTTGGTTTGGTATGAATACTTGTGCTGTTGATTGTGGATTTGGGTTTGAAACCCTTTATCATGGTTATGTGTAGAGTGGATTTGTGATTGACGTTTCATAGGGGAGTTGAAGCAAACTGCATATTTAGGTAAGTGTTTGTAGTCTTTCAATCGAGGTTAAGTTTTGGATTAAGGTTCTGAAGGTTGCATTAATTAAATTGCATTATAATTTAGGGTTTTGACTTAAAAGATTTCTTCCAGGCCAATGAGTGAGTGTTGTGATTGGATATTATATTTGGTAACTAATCTTACTACTAAAATCGTCTTAAGTGTCAAGTAATTTAGTAAGTATGCTTATGAATGACTTGTCATATTGAAAAGCATGAAATATTATAGAAATAAAGAGGTTTATGAGCATGATATGGACATATGACTGATATGTATTTATGACTTATGTTTATGAGACTATTATGTGTATGTGCGGGACCCTTCAGAATTCATAAAGGTTGGTGTTTCTTTTGGGATTCACTAGAAATTTGTGTTTCTTTCGAGATTCCCAAAGATTTGTGTTTACTTTGAGATTCACTAGAGGTTTGTGGGTATATCTCATCTATAGTAGGATAGATTTAATTATTCACTAGATGACCATCCACGATTAGTTGATGTTTGCATGTCCCGTTAGTATGTTTCATTTAATAGACATAAATGAATAGCCCGAATCTAATAATGGGGGTTACTGATTGAGTATTTTTATATTTACCCTTTACTATGTTATATTTTTCAGGCAAGGACAAGGACAAACCGATAAATGACAAAAAGAATCTGTAATCGTGCTATTGGGACCAGACAGATGCTTTCGCTAATATTTTCATATTTTCATATTTTCATGCTTGAAACGAGTCTTAGAATTTGAAATTTAGCTTTTGTATGTTAAACTTTTAAATTCTTATGATTTTATCTTTTATTTTTTTAGGGTGACCTCAAACAAATGTTTTAACTTGTTTTAGTGAAATTTTATCAATTTTATTTGACATATGAGATCGTTTTATTTTTATTTGTGTAAAGAGTTAAACAATTTTTATCTGAGGTCCATGCATGTATGTAGTAACATCTTATTAGTAAATGTTAGAAAAGTCGGGTCGTTAGACTTGATGTCAATGTTCATTAATTAATTTAAAAGAATTAAATTAGTTTTTACTGATTTTTAATCACTATTAAAATCAATTAAAAATATTCACATCATAATTATTGTAAATTAGTTAAATAAAAGTTGTTAACCTTAAATACCAAAGTAAGCATAAATAAAGACTTGAGGGTAAGAAAATTTGAAAATTTAAGAACTAAATAGAAATTAAACTCAAAACTTAAGAGTAATTTCTTTTTTCCTTCTTTCATCAGGTTAAATAAAACATGAGTTTTCTTATCTTTCCTTTTCTTTTTTACCATAAACCATGACATTAAGCAAAAACTCAACTGAAAAAAAAAGAGTTGAAATTTAGATGAACTTTTCTCCATGGAGATAGATCTTCTTCATGTCGACAAAAAGACTACAAACCTATGCTACCAACATCAAGCCGAGTTGAACAGGCCATTCACTAACAAACAAAAAGGTTGTACTAGAGTAATTTTGCATTAAAATACCAAAAAGAAGAATAAGAAGAAAAATAAGCAGGAAGAAAAGAAGAGTGCGTGACATGGTTACGTGAGGCGTAAGGTACACGATTGTGTTGAGCGAGACACATGATCGACGGGTGCCCCAAGTATTTGTACGACTTTTTTTTTTCCCTTCATCTTTCTTTTCGTTAATTGATGACTATGGTGCAACCTTTTGTTTGTTATGAGAATGACTTGTTTGATTTCATTCATTCATTCTTCGAAATTTGTTGGGTGAAAATTTAATTATAAAAAGGAAAGGGAACTAACCTTTGATGGGAGAATCCCACATTGAAAAATTTTGATTTGGAAATACTCCAACCTTGAGCTTTGGGTTTGGGCCCCAATGGGTACCCATGTTTTGGAGGGAGTGAGGAGATAAACCAATGTGGGTTTGGTGGAAGTCTCATACGCGCACTGCCGGTGTCCATCCGGTCGGGCGAGACGCTCGTATGTGATTATTATTATTCTCTTTCATAAAAAAAATTATTATTTTATTTATTATTATTCTCTTTCATAAAAAAAATTATTATTTTATTATTTTATTTATTATTATTATGTTTTAAAACCGAAAAAAGAAATTGGTCCTCCATGCGTGTCTTCCAACGAGTCTTCCGACCGACTCTTCCACGCGAGTCTTTGGCCCCTCGCACGTTTTGAGGTTGTCCGCCTCTTTCTCACTCGACCGTTCCACGCTGAAGGCCTATAAAAGGCGTGGCCTTCGGTAGTTCATTAATACAGTTCTTCATTTTTCACTTCCTTTCAAAAGTTCTCAGTTCTCCTTTCCTATTTTTCCACTCCACTTTCTGTTTTTCGAGCAGTTAGTCAGAAAGGGTGTGTATTCCGGTCGGTGACAGTGCATTTTCGATCGGATTTTCTTTTTAGGCTGTTTTATCCTGGAGATGACGTGGTAGTATTCGACCTACTTGCACACTTGGGGCAGAGCTACGAAACATCTTAAAAAGAGCGAGCTCTGCAACTTAGCTTATAACGAGCTTCTATTTTGCAGGGTTTATTCTTTGCTCGACCGTCGTGACCTGACCGTTTGTTGTTGTCCTGTTTGTCGTTTAAGGGTCTTGTCATTTCCAAAAATTTTAAGACGTTTTTCTGCCACTAATGGCCTTCACTAGCAACAAAGACATTATGACATCTGACCTTAATTGTCCATTTCGGTTCGAAGGAGCGAACTTCAAACGGTGGAAGCAGAAGATGCTGTTCTTTCGTATCGTCAAGAAAGTTACCGACACTTGTATTAGAGATAAGCTGATCGTCCCTATAGAAGAACCAACTGAACAACAGATAAAAGAAGTTGCTGACTAGGAAGAGAAAGACTTTCTTTGTAAGAACTTTATTTTAAATGGTTCGATTGATGATCTATATGACTACTACAGTACAATGAAGACATCGAAGGAGGTCTAGAATGCCTTGCAAAAGAAGTACGACACCGTGGAGGCTGGGTCGAAGAAATATGCTGTCAGCCGTTATCTCAAGTTCTAGATGACAGATGAAAAATCTGTGGAGGCCCAGTCCTATGAACTCTAGAAGATAGCCTACGCAAAAATTACTGAAGGTATGCCTCTAGACGAACAATTCCAAGTTAATGTTATTATTGGTAAATTGCCTCCTATGTGAAAATACTTTAAGAATACTTTAAGGCATAAAACCAAGGGGTTCTCCTTGGAAAGTCTTATCACCCAGCTAAGGATCGAGGAGGAAGATCGAAAGAAGGACTAGAGGGAGGAGGTGAATGTAGTACCTGGGAAACCCGCCTCCGCCGTGGTAAAACCTGACAAAAAATCTAAGGGGACAAAGAGGAAATATCAGAATCGTGGCTCCAACAACCATAACCAACAGAAAAAATAGAAGCCCCCTTCAGGAGAAAACGGTACAATTTCTCAACTTTAATTATAATAAACCTGGGCATATGGCTAGAAACTGTAGGAACATATGTCGTCCTGCTGGTCAGGTGAACTTGACAGAAGAACCGTTAGTCACCATGATCACACAAGTAAATGTGATCAGTGGTTGTGAAGGGTGGTGGATAGAAACTGGCGCTATGCACCATGTCTATCACGACCTTAGTCTATTTAAAACTTATACTAAAACAAAGGATAAGAATATTCAATTGGGGGATCACCATTCAACGAAAATTGCTGGAATCGGCGAGGTGGAATTGAAGTTTACCTCTTGGAAGACCCTCACGTTAAAGGACATCCTGCACACTCCGGAGATAAGAAAGAATTTGGTCTCAGGCTATCTCCTCAACAAAGTCGAGTTTACTTAAACTATAAGGGTAGACTTATATACGTTTACCAAAAATAATGTATTCGTAGGAAAAGGGTATACAATTGAGGGTGATAGAAAAATAGGCATGCGCAGTGGAATTGAGGACCAATTTTACTCTAATTGCACAAAAATAACATACAACCCTAAATTAATTAATTAGGGTTTTTTGAAATATTACCTTTGAAGCTTCTGAAACGCTTCTATCTCCGCCCGAACACGAACCGGATAACTACAAGAGTTGACCTGCTATCCTCTGGAATCAGAACCGGGTTGAGGGATCCGATGGATGAAGAAACCGAGAGAGAGAAAGAGATGAAAATAGGAGATGGATTTTTTTGGGTTGGGTTTGGGTTTTCATATTTGTAAAAAATGGTGATTTTTCTAGCCCAATTTAGAAACTAATTTTGGCAAAATTTTCAAAAAAAGTCCTCTATCAAAATTGAAAGTCCAAATTTATAGAAAAACACAATGCAAAAATTGCATGAAACAAATTCATAAAAACCCAACACCTCAAAATCCACTATCTAAGTAGGCTTGATGTCTCCACTATAAGCTAACACCTAGCCCACTATCTTGTTAGTGGAATTATCCAACAAAAAGTTTGGATTTTCCCACTAACTTTAGTCAAAGGGCAAAATGGTCATTTGTCAAAGTCAAATTTTGACAGAAAAATCAACATTTTGACTTTTTATGACTTTTTCCATGTTGACTAATTTTGACCTCTCTTGACCTCTCGAGCATGAATCCATATTAATTTTCTCGAAATTCAAATCACATTTGAATATAAGGCTGGTCAAAGTTTGACTTTTCAAAGTCAAAAGTCCATGCTTTGACTTTTTACATCTTTGACCATTTCCATTATTTTCGAGCTTCCGAATATGAGCGTATTCATGTTCTTGATATTTAAATCATATTTAATCATTAAAGCTGTATCTCTAAACTAAAAACCGACCACTATATCACATATACTTGTCGGTTTCTCTCTCTTCACCTAATTTGAACAATTCGAATCATTCTACCATATTGTTCTAAGTTTATTCCATGTGAGCTAGTAGGGGAACCTAATGGACCTATAGATCATGGACTCCAACGATCCGAGATTAGCCGATTAAACTCTTTTAGACGGAGCTAATCAACATTCGTTAACTAACGGGTCAGTCCACTATAGTCCGGTAGTTGCAGTCTCCTCACTATAGATATATTTTTGTCCATATGATATAATCATGATTAGTAAGCTAATCCTTCACAGGTTGTTTGTAATCTTGGCTGGGTCATAAAAACCGTTTTACCCCCAAGACACATCTTATTCCTTAAGTTCCACTGATCCTCTAATGAATAATTGGTTTAAGGTCCAACTTATAAACCGAACCCCTCTCGAGCCAAGAAGAGGGTAGGGCCCCTTGTTCAAGACCTGGATTCAGTACTAAAGGGAACAACCTATCTACTATCCCTATAACGGGTAGGAGTGAATTCCGTCTTGCACCCTATGTTCTTAGCTATCCACCTGATCTTACCCCTGAAATTGGAGGCTTATTGGGCCAGCGATAATGAGCTGCCCTCACCTATTCAGATCTAAGGATAATTCCGAGTGAACAGGAGTTCATAGTTAGCTCAGGATTAAGATTAAGTTACCTAGGTCATCAATTAACGAAATAGTCAGTTTTATACATAAAATGGCGTTTAGAATGTAAAAAGTGACTATTTCATAGTTCAGTCTTATGTAAAATCTTTACATAGGAGCCCCAACTTTCATGTCTCTACATGAACAGTTTAGGATCACTTCGTTTGTATTAACTACAAAATTGGTTGCATCCATAGTGTCCCTAGAATAAAGCGCCCAACCTTATTCATATTCTATAGACCATTTTTGCTATATATTTGAACTTGATCCACATTTATGTTACTACATAAAGTTAAAACATAAACATAATAGCCTCAGATCCTTAGTTTATTGAATTCATGAATATAGAATTTAATTTTACTAAAGATTTTCAATAACAGCTTTATTGAATAAGAATATGATATTACAAACTACGAGTTTTAGGACATAAAATCCAACAAACTCCTACTTGGATTAAAACTCCTAGTAGGATCAAACAATGCTGAATTTAATTGTGAGAAGTCAATATTACATATGAGTACAATAAACATATGAATACAAGAAACTAGGGCATTCACACCCAACATAATCTCCCACTTGTCCTAGTTTAGAAATACCGTAGACCTAAACTCTGTAGGTGACCCTAAAAAACTTTAGTTGTGAGGATTTTTGTAAAAGGATCAGCAATGTTTTGTTCAGAAGGTATTTGGGTCACTACAACGTCACCACGGTATACGATTTCCTGGATAAGGTGGTACTTGCGTTCAATGTTCTTTCCCCGTTTATGGCTTCGAGGTTCTTTTGAATTTGCAACTACACCGCTGTTGTCACAATACAAGGTGATGAGTAGATGCATATTTGGAACAACTTCCAAATCTGCCAAGAATTTCCTCAGCCATACTGCTTCTTTTGCTACTTTGCAAGCAGCTACGTATTCAGCTTCCATTGTGGAGTCAGCTATACAGGTCTATTTTACGCTTCTCCACACTACTGCTCCTCCGTTAAGAATGAACACTGATCCAGATGTAGACTTTCTAGAATCTTTATCAGTTTGGAAATCAGAGTCAGTGTATATAGTAAGGATCAGATCCTTAGCACTATACACGAGCATGTAGTCCCTAGTTCTCCTGAGATACTTTAATATGTTCTTAACGGCAGTCCAATGATCATGTCCATGATTAGACTGGTACCTACTGACGATCCCTACTGAGTAGCATATGCCAGGTTTAGTACATAACATTGCATACATCAGGTTTCCAACAGCGGAAGCATAGGGAATATTTCTCATATCCTCAACTTCTTGGGTGTCTTAGGACATTGTTCATTTGACAGATGAATTCCATGTCTGAAAGGCAATAGACCCTTTTTGGAATTTTGCATTTTATATATAGACAACATTTTGTCTATATAAGATGCTTGAGACATGGCTAATATCCCGTTCTTGCGATTCCAAACAATTTGGATCCCAAGAATATACTGCGTATTTCCTAAATCTTTCATTTGGAATTATGTATCTAGCCATTACTTGACATCAGTAAGATATCCTACATCATTCCCAATGAGTAAAATATCATTGACATATAAAACCAAGAACACTACAACAGAATTAATGATCTTTTTAAAAACACAAGGCTCGTCAACATTCTGTTCAAAGTCATAAGATTTAATTGCAGTATCAAACTTTATATTCCAGGATTTAGAAGCTTGTTTTAATCCATAAATGGATTTCTCAAGCTTACAAACCTTTTGTTCTTGACCCTGAACTATAAACCCCTCTGGTTGAACCATATAGATACTCTTTCCAAGATTGCCATTCAAAAAGGCTATCTTAACATCCATTTGCCAAATTTCATAGTCATAAAAAGTTGCAATGGATAAGAGTATTCTTATCAACTTTAACATGGCAATGGGAGAGAAAGTTTCTTCATAGTTCACTCATTCTATCTGGGTATAACCATTTGCCATAAGTCGAGCCTTAAAAGTCTATACTTTACTGGCTTGATCTCGTTTTCTCTTGTAGATCCATTTGCAACCAATTGGTTTCACATCACTTGGTTTATCTACAAGAGTCCAGCCTGAATTAAAGTACATTGATTCCATTTTGAGGTCCATAGCTTTTATCCACTGGTCATGGTTCACATCATTCATTTCCTATTTATAGGTCAATGGATCCTCTACGCCCTCATCAGGTATGATGATTTAAGTTTTAGCTAAACCCAAATAGTGGTCAGGTTGATGAACAACTCTCCCACTACGTTGAGGCACTCTCAACTCTAGAGAGGATGTGATTGACCAGAAATACTAGCTTTATCTACTACTTTAGTAGATGAACTAGGTATATTTGTAGTGTCTTTTGAAATTTCTTTCAACACTATTTTACTGCGTGGTTGATGATTTCTAATGTGGTCTTCCTCTAAGAATGTGGCATTTGTTGATACAAATACCTTGTTTTCTTAAGGATGATAAAACACACCACCCCTTGTTTCCTTTGGAGAACCTACAAATAGGCATAATTTGAACGATGTTCCAATTTCATGGATTTTGTACCAACACATGTGCTGGGCAATCCCAAATTCTAAAGTGACATAAACTACTTTTACGCCCTTTTCATAGCTCATAAGGTATTTCTGAAACACTTTTAGAGGAAACGTTGTTCAAAATATGGACAGTAGATTCAAGTGCATATGCCCGAAAGGAATCAGGAAATTGAGCATAGTTCATCATAGAGCGAACCATATCTAATAAGGTTCGGTTTATTTTTTCTAATACATCGTTCTGCTAAGGCGTACTAGGTGCAGAGAGTTATGACTGGATCTCTTTATCTATCAAATAGTCTTGGAATCATATGACCATATACTCTCCACCTCGATCCAATCGAAGTGTCTTTATTGTTTTACCTAATTCATTCTCAACTTCAGCCTTATATTCTTTGAACTTTTCAAGAGAATCAGACTTGTGATGAAGCAGGTAGACATGACCATACCTTGAATAATCATCAATAAAACTGATGAAATATTCATACCCACATCGAGCCTTGACATTCATTGGTCCACAAAGGTCCGAATGTACGAGTTCTAAGGGTACGAGTTCTAAGGGTACTTTGGCTTTGAGACCTTTTCCTAAAAAAAGATCTCTTGGTCATCTTTCCTTCAAGACATGATTCACCTGGAGGTAAAGAGTTATCTTCTAACTGACTTAAAGTCCACTCTTGACCAATCTCCCAATCCTATTGAGATTTATATGACCAAGTCTTAGGTGCCATAGATAGGCGTTGGAAGAAACCTTTTGTTTTTTATTCTGAGTTTCTAATGTTCTAAACATTTTTGTATTTAAAACAAAATTTTCTCTAGTTGGTCTTAACTTATATAAGTTGTCTTCAAGTGTAGTAGAATAAATTTGAATACCTTTACAAAAAATGAAAACTTCATTTATATTAAAAAATATTGTATATAATTGTTCTATAATACAAGTGATATATATCAAATTCCTCTTCATAAGATGTACATACAAAACATTTTTAAGTACTAGATATCTATATTCAAAAAATAACTTCAAATATCCCACTACTTCAGTTGAGACAACCTCTCCTATTACAACTTTGAAGGTTATCTCACCTTCTTCAAGCTTTCTCTAAGAACTAGTTTCCTGAAATGAGAAACAAATATGATTAGTGGCTCTTGAATCTAGTATCCAGGTTGAAGTATCATATTCCACTAAACCTGTTTCAACAACCAGTAAATCATATTTACCTTGTGCCGTTTTCTCAGCTTTCTTCTCTGCAAGGTACTTCGAGCAATTTCTCTTCCAATGCCCGTTTTGGTTACAGTGGAAACATTTTCCTTTATCTGCATCCTTCTTTCCCTTTCTTATCTTGGGAGCCTATCCTTTCCCCTTATTTTTCATTTGAGCTTTAGAGGGTCCAACTTTGTTTTTAGAGGGCGATCCTCTTATAAATTTTTTCTAGTGGTAGCAACATTTTCTTCCACTTCCTTCCCCTTACCTAAAGTAAGGTTTTGGAATTGCTGGAGCTCGTTAAAAAGGGTAGTGAGGTTAAATTCTATCTTATTTAAAGACACATTTGTCTGAAAAGGTATAAAACTCTTCAGAAGAGATTGTAAGATAAAGTTAACCTGATTAGCCTCATCAATGGGTCTGCCATTTACTTCAGCGATATTGAAGTGCATCATCATGTCCAGGATATGTTCTCCAATAGAGGTCCCCTTCTTCATCTGCTTTGTGTAAATGTGCTTAATTGCTTCATGTCTAAGAGACCATGATGGTTGCCCAAACATTTCTCTTAATGAATCTTTGTAGCTAAGGATTCATGTTTCATTACCAAAACATCAGACATGCTAGCAAGAATGTAAACACGTGCCTTTTCATTGGCTTTGACCCATCGATCGTATGCTTCCCGAACAGTTCGGTTAGCATTTGAGGCTGGGGCTTGAAGACATTCCTCAGTTAAGACAAATCCTAGATCGTCAACTATCAGTATTGTGTTTAGATTTGATTTTCATGCCGAATAATTATTGTCGTTTAGTTTTTTGGAAGCTAAGAGTTGAATTATCGAGCTATTCATGCTGAAAAAGATAAACATATTCTTTTAGAAAAACTATAATCACAAAGAAACCAATTTAATTTAGTAAAAACACTTGCAGACATGCAGGCACATTATAGGAATCTCACGGTGCGACCTAATGGAAGAGATTGTGGGATATGTTGTTACATACCCCTCACCCACTTACTATGAACTACTTCCCCTATTCACCTTGATATTGATCCATGTAAACACTCTCCGAAGGGAGTCTGCTCCTAAGCACAGCCCAAAGCCCTACATGGACCTTACGATGTGGACTCTTAGGGATGCTGGAGCTAAAAGTACACTACTTCTCTCTAGTTGAAGTGTTCTATAACGGTTTAGGGTATAAAAAAAAACTTAGAGATATATTTCAGCTAAATTAAACATATCCCAAGTCTTGGTGATAGATCCATGTATAACTCTTATATTGGATTTTAACCTATGATGTCTAGGTGATAAACAAATTTTATTACCTCTCATCTCTCAGCATGCTCATTAAAACTAGGGTTATTTGACTTAGACGCCAGTTTGATCTCCAGGTAAGAGGTGTTCCGTAACCCGTCATCTTAAGAACCCCCAACCTTAGACAAGATCTCCCCGGATAAGTAAATAACTCTTTGTTTACAAGTAATCGACCTATTCTAACTCTTTAGAAAAGTCGATTAAAATTGCACCGATTTAATCCTAGGTGAGCATGCAACTTTTACCTTTGTTATAGATTTTAAAGTCTAGGTTATTTTATAACAATTATATAAAAAAAAATTCTAACCATTATAACCTAGAATCATACATCTATAACATACATCCATACTCAATGATCATGCTTTAATATAACATTTTATATTAAAAAAAAAAACTTAACATGCATATTATATACACTATAACAATTATAACATATATCAAATGCATGTACATGTTAACCTATGGTGGGATTTTAAATCTATATATCATACTATATGCACAACAAGATTCATAATTAATTAAACACCCTAAAATGGATTGGTTTTTGCTCTTAAATTAAGCCAACAACTAGATTGTTACAATAATAATTTGGTGTAGTACAAAAAATTGCTCTCGAACCAGCTTCAAACACAATTAAATCAACTCGAACTGGCCAAAAAACTCTCAAACCAGCCCAAAAACTCCAAAAACCAGGTTGAACCAATCAAACCGGCTTAATAGAACGGGTCCAGACCATCTGGACTGGTTGGTCAACGCTTGCAGGGGCGATCAACAGACGCTGGAGCGCGGGTCAGCTGGAGCAGGCGGAGCGCGCGAGTCGGATCAGGGCAACGGGTCGAGTCTGGGAGCACTGTCTTGGGTCTGGTGGCAATTTCGGGTCTGTAAGTCAATTTTCTCCAAATTTGAAGCTATCCTCTTTCCCAGAGCCAAGTAATTACAGCCTAATTTCAACTCTAATGACTCTAACAAATTTACAGACCCTTTCCCACACATTAATGCTCATAAACATGTGAGCAATTACAAATTAAAACTACAAAAAAAAACTTAGTTTAATTGCCAAAACCTAAAAACTATTTTAGTTTCCAATCTCAAATTTATCTAATAAATTGATACCCATGACATGCAATTGAGTAAAATTAAAACACGCTTTGATACCATATGATAGAAAAATAGGCATGCGCAGTGGAATTGAGGACTAATTTTACTCTAATTGCACAAAAATAACATACAACCTTAAATTAATTAATTAGGATTTTTTTTTTTAAATATTACCTTTGAAGCTCCCGAAACGCTCTATCTCCATTCGAACACGAACCAGACAACCACTAGAGCTGACATACTATCCACTGGACTTAAAACTGGGTTATAGGACCCGATGGATGAAGAAATCGAGAGAGAGAAAGAGATGGAAATAGGAGATGGATTTTTTTGGGTTGGGTTTGGGTTTTGATATTTCTAAAAAATGGTGATTTTTTTTCAACCCAATTTAGAAATTAATTTTGGCAAAATTGTCAAAAAAAATATCCTTTATCCAAATTGAAAGCCCAAATTTATAGGAAAAAATCATGCAAAAATTGCATGAAACAAATTCATAAAGCCCAACACCTCAAAATCCACTATCTGAGTGGGCTTGATGTCTCCATTATAAGCCAATTCCTAGCCCACTATCTTGTTAGTGGAATTATCCAACAAAAGTTTGGATTTTGCCATTAACTTTAGTCAAAGGGCAAAATGGTCATTTTGTCAAAGTCAAAATTTGACAAAAAGTCAATATTTTGACTTTTTATGTTTTTTTTCGTGTTGACTAATTTTGACCTCCTGAGCATGAATCTGTATTCATTTGCTCGAAATTAAAATTATATTTGAATATAAGGCCGGTCAAAGTTTGACTTTTCAAAGTCAAAAGTCAATTCTTTGACTTTTTACATCTTTGACCATTTCCATTATTTTCAAGCTTCCGAATATGAACGATTCATATTCTTGATATTTAAATCACATTTAATCATTAAAGTTGTATCTCTAAACTGAAAACCAACCATTATATCACATATATTTGTCGGTTTCTCTCTTTTTACCTAATTCGAATAATGCAAATCATTCTATCATACTATTCTAAGTTTATTCTATATGAGCTAGTAGGGGAACCAAATGGACCTATAGATCATGGGCTCCAACAATCCGAGATTAGCTGTCTAAACTCTTTTAGACGGAGCTAATCAACATTCGTTAACTAACGGGTCATTCCAATATAGTCTCGTAGTTGCACTCCCCTCACTATAGATATATTTGTGTCCATATGATATAACCATAATTTAAAAGCTAATCCTTCATAGGTTGTTCGTAATCTCGGTTGGGTCATAAAAATCGTTTTACCCCCAAGACTACATCTTATTCCTTAAGTTCCACTGATTCTCTAATGAACAATTGGTTTAAGGTCCAACCTATAAACCGGACCCCTTTCGAGCCAAGGAAAAGGTGCGACCCCTTGTTCAAGACCTGGATTCAGTACTAAAGGGAACAACCTATCTACTATCCTTATAACGGGTAGGAGTGAATTCTGTCTTGCACCCTATGTTCCCAACTATCCACTTGATCTTACCCCTGAAATGGGAGGCTTATTGAGCCAGTGATAATGAGCTGCCCTCACCTATGCAGATCTAAGGATAATTCTGAGTGAATAGGAGTTCATAGTTAGCTCATGATTAAGATTAAGTTACCTAGGTCATCAATTAACGAAATAGTCAATTTTATACATAGAACGGCGTTTAGAATGTAAAAAGTGACTATTTCATGGTTTAGTCTTATGTAAACTCTTTACATAGGATGCACCCACTTTCATGTCTCCACATGAACGGTTTAGGATCACATCGTTTGTACTAACTACAAAATGGGTTGCATCCATAGTGTCCCTAGAATAAGGCGTCCAATCTTATTCATATACTATAGACCATTTTGGCTATATATTTGAACTTGATCCACATTTATGTCACTACATAAAGTTCAAACTTAAACTTAATAGCCTCGGATCCTTACTTTATTGGATTCATGAATATAGAATTTATTTTTACTAAAGATTTTCAATAACAGCTTTATTGAACAAGAATATGATATTACAAACTAGAAGTTTTAGGACATAAAATCCAACAGAGGGAATGTTCAAATTAAATTTAGATCTTAATAAAATGAAATCTTCTATGTATATGTTGTGTTCTATGAATGTTTGGCATGCTAGACTCTATCATGTGAATAAGAATTTAATTAGTAACATGATTAGGCTGAAAATGATACCTAAGTTATCAACGAATGAATTTGATAAGTGTGAGTATTGTAGTCAGGCTAAAATTACTAAAACTCTACATAAATTTGTACTTAGGTTTTCTGAGCCTCTAGACTTAATTCATTATGACTTATGTGAATTTGATGGCATCTTGACTAGGAACAGTAAAAGATATTTCATCACTTTTATTGACGACTGCTTCGATTTTACTTTTTTATATTTTCTGAAAAACAAAAATGATGTTTTTGTTGCCTTCAAACTTTTTGTTTCTGAAATAGAGAATCAGTTTAATAGAAAGATTAAAAGATTTCGTAGTGATAGGGGAACCGAGTACGACTCGGACAGTTTTAATGAGTTCTTTAACTACACGAAAAGACCGCACCTTATTCTCCTGAAATGAACGAAAAAGCTGAAAGGAAATATAAAACTTTAGCTGAGCTAACAGTTGTTATTTTTCTTGGTTCAGGAGCCGCGTCTTATTGGTGGGGTGAAATCATCCTTACCATGTGTTATGTCCTAAATAGAATCTCAAAGTCTAAAAACAAAACTTCACCTTACGAAATTCTCAAGAATAAGAAACCAAACTTGTCCTACTTTAGAAAAAAGTAGAAAGTTGGCTAGTAGAGTTTACGAGTGCATCTTTATAGGTTATGCCTAAAATAGTAAAGCCTATAGGTTCTATGGTTTAGTGAACCAAGTAATCATTGAGTCAAATAATGCCAACTTCTTTGAAGATAGATTTCCTTTTAAATTAAGGAATAGTGGGTCTTGGGATCAAGTGGTCTAACCCTAGTTAGAAATTCTAACTCTAGAGAGGAAACTGACCTAGAACCTAGAAGAAGCAAAAGAGCTAGAATTGCCAAAGATTTCGGAAATGACTTCCTGACCAAATTTTTGGTTAGTGACCCCACCCTCTCATTAGCTCGAGAGGGATTTGGTTTAGTGTTTAGATAAAAAACCAATGGTTCATTAGAGGATCAGTGGAACTTAACAGCAAGACGTAATTTCGGGGGTAAAACAGCATTTGACTCAACTGTTATTACGAACAACGTGTGAAAGGTCGACTTACTGATTATGGTTAAATCAAGTAGACATAAATATATCTATGTGAGGAGAGTGAAACTATCGAGCTATAGTGGTGTGACTCGATAGTTTGGATATTGTAGTCCAGTCTAAAGAGTTTTAGCCAATTAATCTCAAATCGTTCAAACTCATGATCTGTAGGTCCATAAGGTCCTTCTACTAGCTAGTAAAACATAAATATCTTGAATTAGTAAATTGAGTGAATTTGGAATGATATCAATTTGAAGTGTTCAAATTGAATTTTAATTTGAAATGTTCAAATTAAATTTAAGATTTGGATTTGAATAGTTCAAATTTAAATTAGTGTTTGTTCCTATAATGTAGAAGAAGATCCTAAAGATCTGAGAGCTACCTTGTCGTCAGTAGATGCCAACCTATGGCAAGAAGCCATAAATGATGAGATGGACTCATTTGAGTCAAATAAGACTTGGCACTTAGTAGGTCTACCCCCAAGTTGCAAGGCAATAGGGTGCAAATGAATCTTAAGGAGGAAACTTAGACCTGATGGATCTGTTGACAAATTTAAAGCTAGGTTAGTGGCAAAGGGCTTTAGACATAAAGAAAACGTAGATTTATTTAATACCTTCTCCCCTGTCACTAGAATTACCTCAATCCGTGTCCTGTTTTCTCTCGCTGCCCTTTATAACCTTATAGTACATCAGATGGATGTAAAGACTACTTTCCTAAAAGGTGAACTTGAAGAAGAGATTTACATGGAACAACTTGAGGGTTTTTAGTCCATGTTTAAGAAAATAAGGTTTGTAAATTAGATAAATCTCTCTATGGACTAGAACAAGCTCCTAAGCAATGGCATGAAAAATTTGACGATCTTATCCTATCTAAAGGTTTCAAGGTTAATGAAAGTGACACATAATCTACTATAAGTTTGAAAATAATCTCTGCACTATCTTGTGTCTAGATGTAGATGATTTGTTGATCTTTGGGTCGAACTTGCACGTCATAAATGATGTAAAATCAATATTAAGTGCAATATTCGACTTGAAAGACTTAGGAGAAGCTAGTGTAATCTTAGGCATAAAAGTGAATAGGTCTGAAAAGGGAATTTCTTTGGATCAATCTCATTATATAGAAAAGATTCTAAAGAAATATAATTAGTTTGATTGTAAACCAACCTGTACTCCTTATGACCCTAGTGTTAAGTTGTTCAAGAACACTGGTGGTAGTGTTAATCAATCTGAGTATGCAAGAATCATAGGCAGTCTTAGATACGCTATTGACTGCACTAGGCCTGACATAACTTATGCTGTAGAATTACTTTGCAGGTTTACAAGCAGACCTAGTAAAGAATATTGGAATGCTATAGAAAGGGTAATGAAGTACTTGAAGAAAACCCAAAACATAGGATTACATTATCAAAAGTTTCCTGCTGTCCTAGAAGGGTTTAGCGATGCTGATTGGAACTCTCTTTCGAATGATTCAAAGGCTACAAGTGGCTATATCTTTAATATAGCAGGCGGAGCTGTCTCTTAGAAGTCTAAGAAACAGACTATTTTAGCCCAATCTACGATGGAGTCAGAAATGATAGCATTAGCGACGACTAGTGAAGAAACAGGCTGGCTTAGAAGTCTGCTGTCAAAGATTCCCTTATGGGAAAAGCCATACCAGCCATATTGATCCAATTATGATAGTACTACAGCAATCACAAAAGTTCAGAACCGTTACTACAACGGAAAGAAACGACAAATATGTCGTAAGCACAGTACCATTAGAGAGTTTCTCACTACTGGTGCAGTTAGAGTGGATCATATATGGACTGATGAAAATTTGGCAGATCCTTTGACGAAAGGACTGACCAAAGAGAAGGTTTTCAGAACCTCAGAAAAGATGGGACTCATGCCTATAGAAAGATGAATAATGATGAGGAAAACCCAACTTGTAGACTAGAGATCCCAAGAAATAGATTCAACGGGTAATAACTTATCACGAGTGATATATAGTGAATCATGCTAAACCAAACACAGAGTTCCATTCCTATGACTTATAGTCTGAGCATGATATCCTGAAATGTAAGAAAAGTTGAACTCAATTCTTAATGAGATCTATACTTGATGACAAATGGGGTACCTAGCTATAAGAGTACTCTTGATAAACTCACCTATGTGAATGTGGAAGTGAGGGCCGCTTCCTATGGAGTTTTTAGGCAAACTCTCTAGAGCCTTCACTAAACCGGGATACATATGCTAGGCCTTAAAGCATGAGCTTTCATACTACACCCTAATGACACTCTGTGTGAGATGCTGTTAGAGATAGAGTTCAAAACCAAGGGTTACTCTAGTATATTCTGAATCATTTACACTAAGAAAAGGTTCAAGTCGTAAGGCATCTTTGTTTATGCATAATGTTGTATAGACTGAAACTGCTTGATGAAAAGCTTTTTTCTCTTTTGTTTAACTTTTCAAGTGAGGGATTGTTGGGTTAAATTTTAATTTTCAAAAATAAGAGGGAACCAACCTTAGGTTGGAGAATCCCACATTGGAAAATTTTGATTTGGAAGCCTCCCTTATGTACTCCAACCTTGAGATTTGGGTTTGGGCCCCATGGGGTACCCATGTTATGGAGGGAATGAGGAGATAGACCAATGTGGGTTCGGTGGAAGTTCCAAATGCGCCATCGTCCGATCGGGCGAGGAAAACGTGTGATTATTATCATTCTTCTACTATTAATAAATAAAATTAGTATTTTATTTTTATTATTATTATGTTTTAAAATCGAAAAAAGAAATTGGTCCTCCGCGCGTGTCTTTCAGTTTTTCTTCGACCCCTCACACATTTTGAGGCTATCCGCCTCTTTCTCACTCGATCGTTCCACACTGAAGGCCTATAAAAGCCGTGGCCATCAGCAGTTCATTAATAAAGTTCTTCATTTTTCACTTCCTTTCAAAAAATTTCAGTTTCCCTCTCCTATTTTTCCACTCCATTTTCCATTTTCCGAACAGTTAGTTAGAAATGGTGTGTGTTTCGATCAGTGACGATGCATTTTCGATCGAATTTTCTTTTTAGACTGTTTTATCCTGGGGACAACGTGGCAGTATTCTTGACCTACTTGCACACTTGGGCAGAGCCACGAAACGTCTTAAAGAGAGCAAGCTCCTCAACTCAGCCTATAATGAACTTCTATTCGTCGTGACCTGACCGTTTGCTGCTATTCGTTTCAAACAACTTTGCTTGACCGTTGTGACCTGACCGTTTGCTGCTGTTCTATTCGTCGTCTACTGTCCTGTTCTTCTTTTTTTTCATGTGGGTTTTTCTTTCATGTTTCAGTTCATCGTGGAGTCAAATTTTTCCCTATGTGTCCTGGGTTGTGTCGTAGTCAATTCATAAGAAGGAAAAGAAACCCATGTTTTTTTCCTAACTTGGGAGTAAAAGATGAATTTCACTCACCTAGAGGGGGAAACTATTTAATGAGACTGTCACAATGTGTCTGCTTCGTAATAACCATTGGACAATGTGAATTTAAAAGTTTTATATGTGTTCATAATAACCATTGAATTTAAATTCGAGGTATTTTTATGAATGTCTTATACATCAAATAATGAAAAAAATATCAGTTACATTGTAGTAGTCTTATCGAGATTAGAAAAACTTCTTTTGTTAAATTAATTCATTTATTTAAATTTTCCCCTTTTGAAGTCCATTCAAAATATACTACCCTTCATTTTAGACTCTAGAGTTCTACCCTAATGAGCCAATAGTAGGAAAAAATCGATTGGGGCAAAAACTAAAGCAATCCTATCCATTTATGGAGTTTGAGTAAAATTTCATGCAAATAACATCTCATTACTACCCTTCATTTTAGACTCTAGAGTTCTACCTCAATGAGCCAACCGTAGGGAAAAACTGATTGGGGCAAAAACTAAATAAATCCTATCAATTTATGGAGTTTGAGTAAACTTTCATGCAAATAACATCCATAGGGGGGACACAAGCAAAGGAGTCTCGAAGCCAAGTATGAAAGTTTACTGTAAACCAATGCAGAAGATCATGGGATTTGTTGACATACTTCCCTCTCCTACTTATATAAACACTCTCTCCATTCATCTTGGTATTGACCTATGCAAACACCATCCATAGGGGGGACACAAGCAAAGGTATCTCGAGGTCGAGCATAGATCTCACGATGTGAACTATTTAGGGAGAAATGTGAAAAGGAAATTGAAGTATTACATAAGGCCAATAAATTTATCTAAGTTAATTGTTAAATTGGCCCAATATAACTCTTATATTGGATAGTTTAACAATATATGATTCTGATTTATTAAATACTTTAATAAACCTAATTATTTATAGTATGCTTATAACATTATTGCCTAACTTATCTTCTAGGTCGGTTCCCAGGTAGGGGTATTTTGTTTCCATCAACTTAAATACCCCAGCCTTAGAACAAACTTTCCTTAGACAAAGGTTCCTTATAGACAATTATGTTATAAATTTAATCTTTTATTTAATCCAATTTAATCCTATTAAGCAGAAATTAAAAGATAAAACCTATTTCTAATCGTATTAGAAATATTACTAACATAGGTCTAGATGAAATTAATTTAAACCATTTAAAAATTAATTTAACCTATGTTTGCATGCCACTCTTCATTATAGATTTTAATTTTAATTTCATTAAACTTATAACACCTATAAATAATTAATGTAATAATTAAAACCTATACATGCATCTAATGGCATACTTTAAAAATAGAAATATTATATTTTCCTAAAGTACTATCATGCTTCATGCATCTTCATTTTCATTACATTATACGTTACAATTAACAAAAATAAAATAACATACATCCTGTCACACCCCTTCCCGGATCACCCTCCTAACCTGAGAAGAAGTGTGAAAACAGCAATTACCAATCCTTTTATGACAACTACTGCCAACATACTACCATGAACCTGTGCTCCGAGTACCTGATAAACAGTGTATCTCACAATAGTTCATTACCAAAGGGTCAATATAGCCTAAACATACATATTCTTTTATAATAGTACACCTAATTTACATACATCACGGTTAAAAGATCCAATTAAGTCTATTTACAACAACCACTCGAAGCTCTACCTTGATCCCTATAATATAAACATAAGATCCAAGCTTAATAAAGACATGATGAGCCACCCAAGGAGGAAAACATTAGAAGGGTGAGCTTTAAATACCCAGTGAGTGACTTCTTTTAAAGAACCATGCATTTATAAACTCATAATAAAGCATTGACTTACTCATTCTCAGGGTTTGGAACTTAAAACTTAAGAACATAAAATCATAGCACATAAAATCTTGAATTAAAGCTTATCATCATTTCCTGTAGAACACCTCTATTCCCTTGCCTAAACATGAGGGAGAGCCATTTTGCTCAATCCCTAGTAACTGATGACGGGTAGAAATGTACATCATTATAAGTCTTTTATTTAGAATTATGAGGGCTGTTAAGTAGAATAGCGGCAATTATACTAAGAATTCATGAGAAAACGAGCTTGTGTCAATCGGCATTAAGAATCTCGGCTAACCCACTTTTATGTGTTATTATGCATTCAATTGTTTATTTTTGTAGCAAATGCAAGAATCGATCGCATGCGCGGAAGCCAGACTATTGCGAAGACGATCGCATGCGCTGATCGCATACGTCAGTCGTATGGGTGTTGCGGCTATCAAGCGAATGCAGTCATCGCAAGAAGATTGCGGTTACAGAGTAATAACCATAATGGAAGGGCGATCGCAAGGTTTGTGGAATGTAGGCATGAACGCATACATTGGGATTATCAACAAGATGAAGTTGACATTTCACCAACCACGTCGCAAGTGGTAGAGATTCAGAAAAGGACCATCGTGTTGCGAGTGTCAGGTTTAGAGCAGGTCCATTAATGTTGTCGACGATCAAGCTCTATATATAGAAGCCTTAGAGTACAACCTCAAATTATCCAAGGTCCCTTGCCTGAAGGCTACCTTCAGCTGGATCCTTGTGATCTAGACGAAAGTGTGAGAAAATATTCTTGAGAGTTCTTCATTCCTTCATCCATTTCGAGTGATGACTGGAGCCTTATCGGAGCTAGATCTCGAGAGAGACTACTCCACCGCCTATCCATGGCACCACCGACAGCCTTGACACACATCTGATGGAAGCAAGATATTGCTTCCATCTGGCCCTCCATTTCTCTTCTATCTATGTATTATATTATATTGTGGCTTAAGAGATTAATACATTTTGTGATCAATGCATTTCTATATTTCCTTCGATTTCATCTTCATTTATCTCTTCTTATCACCCTTTACTTTCATTGCACAACTAAGTAGGACTGCTAGAGTATCACATACTTAATCATGCGGCATAGACATATGAAGCATGTAACAAACCACTGAGAGTTGTGTGTTGCGCGAGTGTTGTGAGAAAATCCTATTTGCCTAGTATGAAGCTGTAGCAACGCTTGTCTATAAGCGGATGCAATGCTTATCTATGAGTAGAATCAACAGCGACCAATTTCCCAAGAGGGTAAGTAGTTGAACGTATTAAGCAAAGTAAGCAGTGTTCCTAGGGATAGGAATATTCTTATGTCAACCATGTTTTATGTGATTACCTTGTCTTATGAGCACATCATTCATCATTTAAGCATACTTGGGAGAGTAGTCTAAAAACCAAATCTAGACTTGAGAGAGCATATTGGATCGCATAAGCAAGAATGGAGACTTAGAAATAAGCTCAGTTTTCTATTACACAGCGCATGCACTCTATAGATAGGATATGAAAGTATGCGGTCACATCGCATGCGTCCAGAAGTAGGATATGGTGGGAATAGAGACTTAGAAATAAGGCCTCTCGACACTATCACATATACATTGCATGCGTCTTTGTCAAGTATTTGTAGTATAATCGCATAGCTTGCATTGGCTGGGGTTACCCTTGCAATCAATCTTAGTGTTGCGATGAAGTCATCCCTGCCATTTGATCTATTTTTTCATGCATCTTATTACACGTTAACAGTTGTCGTGTCTCTATCTCTCACAGTCATACTTCCATTGCTTAATCTGTTAGTTAGGAGTAGGAGTAGTGCATAGCCAATAACCTTCAAATTCTTTTATTCTTTGCCGAAAACACATTACTTCATGACATTTAGCTACAGGTCCCTGAGTTCGACCTCGGATCACCCAAGAAACTTGCAATCTCATTATACTTGGCGAGAGGGCAAGAAAACTTGTGATAGGAATGCATGGTCATTGCATATGAGATTAACGAATACTTTCCACTCCAACACATGACCACCGACGCATGAGAACATACGCATAGCCTAAGACATGCATCATATATGCTTCCAAATTTTTATCACCAAGTTTTTGGCGCGTTGTCGGGGACTTGGTAGCTAATGGTTTGTTGAGTTTTGTGTTTCCGCAAGCAACCTTTTTACCTTGGGAGAATTGTAGCTTGTGTGACCAAGCTATAAACAATATTTGAAGTGTAGACGATGCGCCGAAAGCCAATATTGACCCCAAGATAGAAGGGCAATCAGTTGCATGAACTGAAGGCAGTTATAAGTGCGTGCTGGCCAACATGCACCCAACAATTGCTGGAAGTTCCAATGGTCAGGGCGAGCCCCTCGACCTAAGCAGTTGAGAACAATCTCCTGCATGGAAGACTCCTTGCGGTAACGTCACTTCAATTTCTTCAGGGACGTCTTCTACTCTATCTTTATCTTGCATTTCTAGTTTAGTTTATTTTTATTGTTATTTTGGATATGCGGTTGCTTTTTTGGATGGGGTGCGTTTTCTCCTTGTACGTGCGACAATAATTCTCCTTGATGCGCAGTTACAACGGAAGAATCATCTCCATCATTTAACGCATGGCTTCGACCGCATGAATTCTAAAGCATGGTCGCAAGTGTTATTCTACTCAAAGGTTATTTTCTTGTTATCTTGTACGCATTATCCTTTTAAAATTCTCTTTTACCCACTTGTCTACCTTTGCGATGCATCTATGATGGTACGTATAATTCGCTACATCCGCTAACTAAAAATCGCAAGGCTCACCTTACTTTTAATAGCTTCTTTAAAATTTGACAGTCTAAGTTTTATTATGCGTAAACCTCTGCTCAAACATTTGTTACCACATTCCTGTTGAGTTTGTCTTTAGCTTTTCGGCGAGATCGCTGCCAATCTCTAAGTTTGGGGGTGGCAGCGGTCCCGGAGAATTGCGTTCACTACATTGCGTTGCTTTTCTATAAATAAAAAAAGTTCGGGAATAAAAACTCCATTGTCAGCGCAAAGGGGAAACTCAAGCTGATAAGAGTTTAGTTGAAAAACTAGGTGAAGTGAGAATTTGAAATGTTCAAATTCGGTCTTAAGGAAAATTTTCATTTTATATGAGATATAATTTACAATCAAATAATTAATTAATTATTTTTTAGAGTATACTTGATCATTAGCATGAAAGTATTTTTTTTAAACTTGATTAATGTGATTAATCAAAGCTAGGTGTCTTAAACAATTTAATATGTGATATTAAATTTGTTTATTTTTATTTAATTTAAATTATTTAATTAAATATTTTCCAAATTTTGAAAATTTTATTTCATTTTGTTAATAAAAAAATTAGTTAGTGGAAATATTCAATTGTTGGATTTTTCCACTAACTAAGTGGATATTGAAGTGACATTTCCCAAACTTGACACCTAGAGATTACATGCTAATGGAGTTTGAGGTGGAAGACATGCAAAATGGGATTTTGCATGTGTTTTCTCTACAAAAGACTTTGTTTTTGAATTTGCAAGACTAATGTTTCCTCAACTTTTGACCTAAAATCTTCCACATCATTTCCTTTACTCTCTTTCTTTCTATAGTGAAATTCTCTTATTTCACTAACATAACGGTCCCACAACAGTGTTCTTCAACCGAAAAATAGCGAGATTTTCCGTTGGTGGTGTCGATCGAGCTCAGGAGAGGAAGATTGCGGTGGAGTCTTTAAAGGTTGTATTCTCTAACCCTTTGCATGCTTATTCTTATTTTTAATGCAATTAGAATGTTGTCGATTTCATCATTTCCGCTGTGCATGCATTTTTTATGTTCCATCAACATCAGTTTTATACTCCTTGAACTTTTCAAAAGTTTCAAACTTATGTTGTATTAGGTAAAAATCTCATCTTGAATAATCATCTATGAAAGAGATGAAATATTCGTACCTTTCTCTTACTTTTACATTCATCAGTCCATACAGATCTGAATGTATAAGCTCCAATGACACTTTGGCTCTATAACCTTTTCCAATAAAAGGTCATTTGGTCATTTTTCCTTCGAGGCATGACTCACATACTGGTAAAGAGTTGTCTTCTAAACCATTTAGAAGTCCACTTTTAACCAATCTCTTGATCCTATTGAGATTAATGTCACCTAACATTAGACGCCAAAGGTGGGTGTTTTCTTTAGGGGAAATTCTTTGTTTTTAATAAGTTGTTGCCATTTAGAACATTTCAGTATTTAGGATAGGATAGCCTTGGTAACTAATAGTCTTAATACATACAAGTTACTTTCCATTGAAGCAAAGCCAATGTCAATCCCATTCTTAAAAATAAACACTTTATTTTCATAAAAGGAAAGAGAGTACTTTTGTTCAATCAAACAAGAAACGGAAATTAAATTCCTCTTAATATTGGGAACAACATATACGTCATCTAAAGCATATATTGTTTCTTGTTCAAAATTAACTTGAGTCTGCCTATAACAATAACTGAAACGACCTCTCCAATACCAATTCGAAGAGTCATCTCTCCAGCTTTCTGCTGCCTGCAGAAACTAATTTCCTATGAGGAAGAAAAAACGTGATTAGTGGCCATTGAATCATTTATGATGGCAGAATCATCATTCTTTACTAAACACGTTTCCAAGACAAGAAAATCACATTTATTGTCGTTAGATTTCTTTATTTTGTAGAGAATAGTGGAATCAGCTTCAAACCCCTTACCATAAACTCCTTCTTTTATCTCAGAGGTCGAATTACTTTGATAAACTTCACTAGAGTTGGCAAATTTGCCTCCCCTATTTGTCTCAACATTCAATAAGGACTGGAGTTTAGTTAGGGAGCTAAAATAACTGGTTTCATCAAATAAAACCCCATTTTACTTGAACTGTGAGGACTTTCACCCAAACAATTCTTGAAATAATTGCATGATTTCAAGTGTAGTGAGCATGCTCTCATATCTTTTGATTGAGACATCAGTCATGCTTACCAAAATGTAAACTCGGGCCATACTATTGGCTTTTACCTTTCATATGCATCACAAACATTTCGTGTTATGTTAGGGGCTGAGATTGGAGGACATTCCTCTGTCAAGACGAAATTTAGGCTACCAACAACAGTAATAGTTTCAATTAAAATTTTCCATGTTGTATAATTATCTTCAGTCAAATTTAAAGTGGCCAACATTGAAAGAATTGTATTTGACATAATGTTGAAATCAAGTAAATTTCTCTATATTAGATTTTTGCGTAACTCTTATAAATCCAATCAAGTTTAGCAAAATTTTAATGAATCCTTTTACATCTAATTTTGCAATGATGCTTCAGTGATTTAGGATAACAGCCACCAATGGGTGGTTAGTCACCTTTTCACTAAACTGAGACATTCTCAATCAATTATTACACTAGAATAACTCTTATTCCTATAATAATTAGTCACAGTTGATTTGATCAAGAAATCATTAATTTTCTTAAAACTTTTCCTTAAGTGTGATAATCTCAATCAATTATTACACCAGAATAACTAAAACGATCTTACCATTTCTGGAGTTCGCCCTGATATTGACTTAATGAACAAACTATCCAAAAAGGGACACTCCCAAGGTTCCTCGAAGCCATGCAAAAAGATCTTACGGTGTAAATCAATGAAGGAGACCATAAGACATGTTGACACACATCATTCTCCTACTTACTATAAATACGTCTCCTCCATCTTGATATTGACCCATGCAAACACCATCTGAATGGAAACACTCCCAATGTGCCTCAAGGCTGAGCATGAGTCTCACTGTGTCAACTTTACGGGAGAACGTGGATGGTAAAACGACATATCATATACATTTTTTCCTCCCTCTAAGTATTTTAAAGCCAAGGATTTATTACTTAGGTAAATCTAGCTAATAAATTTATCCAAGTCTATTGTTAAATTGGCCTAATATAACTCTTATATTATGATAGTTTGACAATATACGATTCTTATTTATTGAACACTTTAACAAACTTAATCATGTATTGTATGCTTATATAATATTTGTATAATTCATCTTCCAGATCAATTTCCAGGTAAGAGTGTCTCATTTCTATCAATTTAAATATCCCAATCCTAGACAGAATCTTCCTTAAACAAAGGTCCCTTATAAACAAATATTTTATAAATTTAATCTTTTATTCTTTCAATTCAATCCTATTAAAAAAAATAATAATAAAAGATCAACAAATTTCTAATCATATTTAAAAATTTTTAACACAAGTTTAGGTGAATTAATTTTAAACCATTTAAATTAATGGAAACCTATATTTGCATGAAACTCTTGATTATAGATTTTAATCTAATTTATTAAACTTATAACGATTATAAAGTAATGAAATATTAAAACCTATAATCATGCATCTAATGACATTAATTAAATATAACATTTATATTTACTAAGTAAAGACATGCTCAATGCAATTTCATTTTCATCATATAATAGAACACTTATATTAATCACTAATGAAAATAAAACTATATCCATCATATATATATAACAATTATATTAAAGTATGATGCATGGATATATTTAATTAAATATGCATTCATTTAATATAATATTTATATTAAATATGATGCATGTCATGCTTATAAGATCATGCAACTACATAATATAACATTTACATTAAATATGATGCATGATTAATGTTTATTCTATGGTGGGATTTTAAAACCATATGGCATACATAATGCAACAAATAATACTTAATCATACATCAATGTAAAATTAAATAAACAGCAAAAATGAACCGAATTTTGGAAACCCTAAAAAATTAATTAAATCAAAATAAAATCCAAAAAAACAAATAAACTGTTGCTAAAAATCGCTCATGAGGATCGAATCTACGAACTGGCAGCCAACTGTACATGTGCGTCACATGTTTAGAGCATTGCAACGCTCTAGCCGAGCGTTTCAACATTGGGCTGAGCACTTATTATAGCGTAATTCTACGTTCTTCATAGCGATGCAATGCTCAGCATTAGCATTACAATGCTATTTTCAAGCATCACGACACTAGGCCTTCTGTACCACAACATTACAATACTGTGCCTATACGCTCCAACATAGAACATATGTCCTTGCTTCATGCTGAATCCATTTTGCTCGAGATTTTGATCTCCTTTCCTCAGCAACTCTTGATGAAGCTTCAAGAAACAGACTTACATACTCAATTGTATAAAATAAATGCCTAAAACAATGGGCCCTTACAACTTTAATCAAATTAAAGTAGTAAACTAAGTGCCAAATTTGAAAACATCCAATTTTGCAAACCAAAACATTCATAGTGCAGTAAGCACCCATCTTTTCTATTATTTTCTTTTCAAATTGAAAACAAAATGCATGATTTGGCTCTGATACTAATTGAAGGAATAGAGTTCCTTTGCGGAAACACGTGAACGTCTTGTAATCATAATTCAATTTGGAACAACACCAAAAAAATAGAGAAATTGAAACAAATGAATAATTGGATAAACATTATAATCTTCTATAAGCATGTTAACTATTGAGGGGAGGAGAAGAAGAAAGATCTTGATTATCCTTGAAGACTTCTTTTCACGGTGTTTCCTCTTCAAGTCACGAACAACATGATCTTCTCCCACAACCTCAACATATAGCAAAGCCTTCTACAAACACCGTAGGTTGTGTACCAAGAACACTTCCAAAAGGGCTTCCTTGCTATTCTCCGACAAGGAATAAGATTGTGTGATCTTTGGTTTTTTAGGAAAGGTAAAGGAATTATAGAGAATTCTTGATTGAGATAAATGGAGAGTGTTGTCTCTATTGTTTTGTGTAAGTCTTACAGAACTGCTATTCCTCTGCTGTTTTTTCTTTCTTTTTTTCCCCCTCAATGTAGAGATATGGAGAAAGGGGGTTATAACTCCCTTCTTCCAACGTTTAATAACTCCCTAAGGAATATTATTGATATTTTTTTTTATTAATTTAATATATATACATTAGATCCCATTTAACATATATATAAATTATATAAATAATATTAATTAATTAACAATTAATTATCATATAATTGATTCAAATGATATCCTCTCACACAACCTATAGTTTTAATATGAATTTTGTTCATTTTAATTTTAACCTATAGTATTTATATGAATCATATTCATATATTATATAGTATTATAAATCATATTTATAATTAACTACATTATATTAATTTGAATCTTATTCAAATATTTATCTCTCTTATTAATTATGAATCATATTCAAAATTAACTACAATGTATCGATATACATTATATTACTTCCCTTATACATAGTATTAATTATAAATCACATTCACAATTAACTATAATGTATCAATATACATTACACTTTATATTAATCATATTAATATAAAAATTTCTTTAAATAATTGGAACATTTCAAATTATACCAAAACCATTTATTCCTTGATTTACCCTTAGTGAGCTAGCAAGGAGACCTAATAGCCTATAGATTAGAAGCCCCAATGATACGAGATTAATTAATTAACCAACATTCATTGATTATCGGTCACTCCACTAAAGACTATCAATTGTACTCTTTGCAATGTATATATTTCTATGTCCATGGATATAACCAATCAACAGTAATTTGACCCTTCATGAATTGCTTGTAAACATAGTTGGGTCAAATTACCGTTTTATCCATATAGTTACACCTAATTCTTTAAGTACCATTGATCCTTCTAATGAACAATTATTTATAGTCCAATGATAAACTAGACCCCTCTTTGGACAGTGAGAGGGTGAGGGCCCTCATTGTTCAAGATCTGGAATCAACCATTAAGGGAACAATTCATCTACTTACCCTAGAATCAAGAATGAGCAAATTCCATCTTGTTTAGCTATGTTCCTAGCTCCCTACTCAAATAAATCCCCAAAATGGTAGGCATATTGAGTCGGTGAATCTGGCTACTCTTTAGAAATAAACACTTTATTTATAGGATTTTCCTCATAGACAGAAGTTCACAACTCTTTCAGGATTAAGATTAAGTCACCTTAGTCACTTTATTGAAATGTTAATCTCTTCAAGTAATGGTGTTACAAAGAGAAACTAATCATTTTGCAATTCGGTCTTATAGAAACTCTTTGTATAGGATACTCTTACTCATATGTCTCTACAAGAATGATTAAGATTAAACCATTTGTAAGAATTTATAACAATTGTAACAATTACAAAGGGGGTCGTATTCATAGTGTCACCAAGATAAAGCACCCTATCTTATCCATATACTACAAACCATTTAAGTTATTACTTAAGCATGATCTACATGTATGTCAACTACATATATGTTTCAGTTACATAAAATAACCTTGGATCTTAGTTTATTGAATTGAGTTAATGCACAAATAAAATTACTTTTTTTTATTAACAATAATTTATTTATACAAGTTTACAAACTACGAGAACAAAGAGATTTAGGACACTAATCCCAACATTTTTAACCTCAGCCTTATACTTTATGAACTTTTCAAGAGCTTCAAACTTGTGCTGCATTAGATAAAGAAACTCATATCTTGAATAATCATTTATAAAAGAGATGAAATATTCATATCCTCCACTTACCTTAACATTCATCGAATCACAGAGATCTGAATGTACAAGTTCTAAGGGCTCTTTAGCTTTATAACTTTTTCCAGTAAAACATCTTTTTGTCATCTTGCCTTCAAGGCATGACTTACATACAGGTAAAGAATTTTCTTCTAACTCGCTTAGAAGTCTACTCTTAACCAACCTTTCAATCCTATTAAGATTTATATGACCTAATCTAAAATGCCAAAGATGAGCAGTTTCTTTAAGAGAAATCTTTTGTCTCTTCTATTGAGTAGTTATAATTCTGAACGTTTTAGTATTTAAAAGCATTTTCCATTCTTCTTCTTCCATTTCTTCGTGCCAGAGGAAGAAGGTGTAGACTTAGTTCCAGAGATTGAACCTCTATGGAAATTTTTAAAGAAACTAGCAACATTTGCCTCCCTTTTCTGTCCTTTGACTTTCTTTAAAGACTCGTAAATCTATAGCTCGTTTAGAAAGGTGGTAAGGTTATAATAAAGATTGTTCATAAAAACATTGCTAAGGAACTGTAAGAAACTGTTTGGTAAAGATTCCAAAATAAAGTTAACTTGACTGAACTCTTCAATGAAAGCCCATTCATTTCCACCAGGTTGAAGTGGATCATTATATTGAGAACATGTTCTCACACTGAGGTCCCCTCATTTATACGAGTATTGAAAATTAATTTTAGAGCATCATGCTTGATCTATGTGGGCAGTTGTAAAACATCTCTCACAACCAGTCCATGATCTCGCATGCAGTGACCATGTTCTCGTGTTTCTTAGCCAAGACTTCAGTTAAACTGGCAAGAATATATGCTTTGGCCTTGTCATTTGCCTTCATCCACCTCTCCTCTGCATCCCGAACATTTTGAGATGCAGTGGAAGCAGAAACCTGAGGATACTCATCCAATAAGAGAAACTTTAGGTTGTCAATGATTAGTACAATATTAATCGTGTTTTTCCTAGTCGTGTAATTATCGCCAGTTAGTTTATCAGCACAAAGCAAGTCTATAGTAACGCTAGTCATATTAAAGTTTGCTGAAAACTAAATAAATTATTTATATTAGAAAATCTAATAAAGTTTAACAAAATATTAATAAACCCTATGTGACATCTAATTTTGCAATGATGCTTTAGTGATTTAGGATAAAAGTCACCGAAGGATGGTTAGTCACTTCTTTCACTGAATTGAAATACTCTCAACCAATTATTACACCAGAATAACTATTATTTTTTTAATAAGTGGTCACCATATATTTAGGCAAGAAATTATTAATTTGCTTAACAATTTTTTCGTAAGTATGACCCTTCATTTTAGATCTTAGAGTTTCATCCGAATGAGCAAACCAAAGGGGAAACCTGATTGGGGCAAACAATGAAGTGACCTTATCCATTACTGAAGTTTGAGATTGATTCCATGCAAACACCTTCTGAAAGAAGGACATAAATCAAGGTGCCACGAGGCCGAGCATAGATCTCATGGTGTGAATTTCTAACGAATAGCATAAAATGAAAATGGCATATCGTATATATCTTTTTCCTCCCACTAAGTGTTTTGAACCTAGGGTTTATTACTTAGGTAAATTCGACTAATATTTTACCTAAGTCCTTTCTTAGTTTGCTCCATATCACACTTATATTGGATAGTTTAACAATATATGATCATTATTTATTAAAAACTTCTAATAAATGCTAATCCTATATTGCATGTGCCTATAAAATATTTGACTAATTCACTTTCTAGGTTGGTTCCCAGGTAAGGGTATTCTATTTCTGTTATCTTAAGTACTCTAATCCTAAACAGAACCTTCCTTAGACAAAGGTTCCTTATAGGAAAATATTTTATGAATTTAATCTTTTATGGTTTCATTTTAATCCTATTAATGTTGGGGTTGATGCTCTAAATCTCGTATCTGTAGTTTGTAAACACATGAATGAACAAACAGTTTTGTGATATATAATATGAGATATTTTATTCACTTCAGTCTATAAAATATGAGATATTTTAGTTGCATTAACCACAAACCAATAAACTAATATCCATGGTTATCGTTGTAACTTAAGCATGCATGTGGAGATATACAAGTAGATTGTGCTTTAAGTGATAACCTAAATGGTCTGTAGTATATGGATAAAGGAGGGAAACCTTATCCTGGTGACACTACGAGTGTACCCACTTTGTAGGTGTTACAAATGTTGTAGAGTGCTACAAATGGTCTGATCCTGATCATTCGTTTATTAGACATGCGAGCAGGGGTACTCTATACAAAGGAGTTTGTATAAGATTGACCACGAAATGCTTAATTTCGTTATATAACATCGTTCATGACAGAGACTTTCATTTCACTAGGATGACCACAGGTAACATGACCTTAATCCTGAGTGAGTTGTGATCCTGCCTATGAGGGCGGTCCTTTAATTTGCATAGGTGCGAATGACCAGATTGCCGACTCAAATCTACCACTTTGGGGATTCGTCTGATTGGGGAGTTGGGAACTCAGCTACACAAGACGGAATTCACTCCTTCCTCAAAGCAAGGGTAAGTAGATAAATTTCTCCCTTAAGGGTTGATTCCTAGGCTTGAACAATGTGGCGTCACACCTTCTCTTGGCCCAAGAAGGGTTTACTCATAGTGGGACTATGATGTATTGTTCATTAGAGAAATCAGTGGTACTTAAGGAGTTAGAGGTAACTATAGGGGCAAAACGGTAAATTAACCCATACTTATGAGCGATTTATGAAGGGTCATCATATTGTCGATAGGTTATATCTGATAGACATAGAAATATATATGTAGTGCAAAGAGTACAGCTGTCAGTCTTTAGTGGAGTGCCCGACAGTTAACAGATGGTTGATATCGTGATTAAAGAGTTTAATCAGTTATTCACGTACCGTTGGAGCTTCAAGCTATAGGTTCATAAGGTCCCCTTGGTAGCTCAATGGATTCATGTTGAGAATCAGTTTTTGGGTTAATTTGAAGTGTTCAAATTAACAAAAGGGAATTTGACTATATATGATATAATTAAATTAATTCAATTATATGTGATATAATTGATATAATGTATTTGATACATTATTTGATTGGAGGAATTAATATAAATATGATTTCTATTAAATTCCATAAAGGAGAAAAAGAACTATGGTTTATATGTTACATATGATGTAAAACTATAGGTTATAGATATAATATGATAAATTAGTTATTATTTATTTATAACAAATTGATTATGAGATAATTGGTTTTAGTTATATTTTTATCCAATAACCACCTTAGTGGGAGGTTATAGATGGCTTATGTTAACCAGTTAGATATAGATGAAAAGAGTTTTCATTTGGTGATGGCCACGTGCAAAAAGTAAAAGTTATATGATAACTTGTTGAGAGAGTAAATGATCAATCGAGTTTATCTATTTGATAGTTACTCGCTACCAAACGATCGAGTACCCAAGTATGAACAATAGGCTTATTCCTTCTTCCGCCTACTCAATCGTTTACCCGATCATTTAGTTCCTCCATCCCTCTTCCAAATCCATAGAGAGCCCACACTACCTATATTCTCACACCGAGAATACCAAGGTATTCTAGTGGTGGTTTCGAGTTGCTGTTCGCGGGTCGAGGATCGAGTTTCACTCATTACTGATCGAGGATATTCCATAGGCGTGCCGCATTCGTGTTGTTGGACACATGATTGTTAGATCAAGAAAATACTAGAAGAAATAGTTCTTCAAAGGTATGTTTACTCGATACTTTGTATTTTACCTTGAAGCATGCTGTAATTTTATCCTTGATGCATAACTGTACTGTTTGATTGTAAATGTATATGTTCTTTCATAATGGGGTTTGGAATGATCTGCTTCCACTCATTGGTTCTCTAGATTTAAAGTTCCTTCAATTGGTATCAGAGCCAGGTTGTTTTGATATTCCAAAGTCCATTGATGTATTGAATTACATTTGTGGTCTTGGTGAGTTTTATGTTGTTTGCAATGTGTTTAAGTGTTAGATGTAGTTGTGGATGTGAATTGATGGATGTTTCGAGATGATTACCTCTGTTTTAATGCTTTCTTTTACATTTCAAAGTTAATATGTAAGAGTCCCTACGCTTTTGGGCATAATTAACTTGTTATCGAGTCTGTATTCAAGTTTTAGTTTTGTTTGAGTCGTTCGTGATGAAGCTTCAACGCATGGAGATGTTGTTAACTTCAAGGAAGAAGACCAAATGTTGGTCGCAACGTGTAGCCCAGGCTAAATGATCATTTAGATTTGTCTACGTGATCGTGTAGAAAGGGTTTACATGATCGTGTAGTATTTGCTAAACGATCTCATGGTTAATGCTAGACGATCGAGTAAAGAGTTTACTTGATCGTGTTTCGTTGGCTACTCGATCGCGTAGACGCTTGGGGTAAACGATCGCTGAGTATATGATACTCGATGCATTGTAAATAATCACACGCACTAAATGATCGAGTAGGCCAGCATGCTCATCACATAGTTACTGGCTACTCAACTAGCATAGTTACTGGCTACTCAATCACTCGATATGAGATACTCGATGCTTTCTCTTGATCGTTTCGACGATCATGTTTCATCGCATAGTTGTCGTCTACAAGATCGTTTAGGCATGCGTTAAACGATGTGCGTTGTATGATCGCGTGGCTTTCATGCTTCATCGCATAGTCAAAGGCACTCGATCCCTGCTACATGATCGTTTATACTAGATCAGTGTTACTCGACGATCACAAAAAGCTACTACACGATCCACAAAGTAGACTTCGCCCCGGTGGTTCAAGACCTGATTCACCTATTTGAACTAGTTGACTTGATGGTTTATGTAATAGATAGCTTTTCTTTTCCGGGTTTTTAGGCTAATTATCCCGATCCATCAATTTTGATGAATGTACATGTGATGTATGTTTAATTATATGTCATAAAGTATGCCATATAGTTTTAAAACCCACCATATGTTATGCATTTATTCATGCATCATCTTTATATAATAAGAGTTATAATATAGTAGCTTGCATGATTAAATTACATTAAAGCATGCTCATACATCATATAATATAAGAGTTATAATATATGCATGCATTAAGCATATTGATGCATTATATTTATATTATAAGTGTTATAGTATAAGGGTGTATGAAAACATGTATGCTTGGTTCATTACAAGTGATATAAGAGTTATATATAGTAATGAATGAACATTGCATGAAGCATGAAACTTAGGTCAATTTATAAAAGTTATAAAGACCTAGTCTAGCTTAGTAATGTGGATCTTTTTAGTTGTTTTGTTTTTTATAAGTGTTATAATTAATGAAATTAGAACTAAAATCAATAAGAAAGACATGCATGCACATTTAGGCTTTAATCATGTTTTAAAAGAGTTTTAAAATTTGATTGAGATAGACCTAAGATCACGGTTCTAATGAGATTAGAAACTTAAGTTTAATCTTTTAATTCTGTTTAATAGGATTAAATTGACTAATAAAAGATTAAATATGTACCAAATTTATCTATAAGGGTCCTTTTGTCTAAGGCAGGTTCTAGCTGGGCTGGGGTATTTAAGCTGACGGAAACGGAACACCCCTACCTGAGAACTTACCTGGAAAGGTGAATTAGATAGATTTGTTGCATGCATGCAAATTTGATGATAGTCTATTAAAGTGTATCATAAGACTTGATTCAAACTTGTTTAATTATCAAAAGAAAGTTTTGTTTTTTAGCAAATTAAATACCCACTTAGTTAAAATCAGTAGTTGGATTTACTAAGTTAATGAATCCCTAGGTAGAACATTCAACGGGAGGTACTTGGGGTATATGATACTTCACTTAAACCTCTACACGTTCTCCCTAAAAGTTCATACCGTGAGATCTATCCTCGGCCTTGAGGCACCATAGGAGTGTCCCCCTAAAGGATGGTGTTTGGGTAGGTCAATACCAAGGTGAATGGACAGAATATTCATAGTAAGCGGGAGCGGGACGTGTGACAACATATCCCACAGTCTCTCTCATTAGGTTGGATAACGTTTTCGTGCACCACCTCGAGGCACCCTAGGAGTGTCCCCCTAAAGGATGGTTGTATTTGCACAAATCTTTATCTGATCTCCTGAAAAGGATAAAGTTGCTTTAGTCTCTTGTCCTAATCTTTTTTTTCCTTATGATGGGCTCATTAGGGCAGGATTTAGGGCCTAAAATAAGGGGGTTACACTTATGCATAATTATTAATGTTGTTAACAAATTCTGGACCGAATAATGGTGACTATTAGAGTAAGTTACAAGGAGTTATTTCCATCTAATGGTTGGGAATGTCTCATCCCAGTGAAGAAGCACTTGATCACCTCAACAGTGACTTTTGTCCTGCCTCGCTGAGGCATCATTGCAAACTAGATGTCACTTAGGGTACAATAGAGCTGTCGACAAACTGATTGAGGAAAACTACACTAGTTGGAAGAACATGATAAACACAATACTTATCATCGATGACCTCCGGTTTGTCCTTATGGAGGAGTGTCCTCCTATTCCACCTCAAAATGCCACTTGAAATGTTTGAGAGGCCTATGAGAAATGAACATGAGCGAACGAGAAGGCCCGATTGTACATCTTGACCTGCCTAAACAACGTCTTGGCCAAGAAGCATGAGCCCATGGTCACTGCACGTGAGATCATTGAGTACCTGAGGGGAATGTTCAGACAACTGTCTATGCAGCTCAGGCATGATGCTCTTAAGTTCATCTTTAACTTCAAAATGAAGGAAGGTACATATGTGAACATGATGGTCCACTTTAATATGGCGGAGATGAACGGGTCTTGCATCGATGAGGCTAGTCAGGTTTCCATAATTCTGGAAACATTGTCAGAAAGCTTCCTAAACTTTGTAAGTAATATTATTCTAAATAGGATTGATTACACTCTTACAACTCTCCTCAACGAGTTGTAGACATTCCAATCCTTGCTAAAAAGCAAGGAGAAAAAGGTTGGTGAGGCAAATGTTGCTTCATCATTTAAAAAGTTCCTCCGAGGTTTGACCTCAGGAACTAAGTCTGCACTTTCTTCTTCCGGCACTAGTAAGTGGAAGAAGAAGAAGGGTAGTAAGGGGAAGAGGAAGACACCGGCCAACCCACAACCTGTCGCTCCGAAGGGTAGGCGACCATTGCCGGTTAACAAGAAAAAAATGTTTCCACTGCAATCAGGAGGGGCACTGGAAGTGAAATTGCCCACGCTATTTGAAGGAAAAGAAGAAGGCCAAGCAAGGTAAATATGATTTACTAGTTTTGAAGACTTGTTTAGTGGTGAATGATGATTCTACTTGGATTATAGACTCTGGGGCCATTAACCATTTTTGTTCTTCATTTCAGGGGATTAGATCCTGGCAGCAGCTTGAGGCTGGTGAGATGATGATGCGAGTAGGCACTGGGTACGTCGTCTCAGCTATGGCAGTGGGAGGCCTCCGATTGAATTTACAAATAGATCTATCATTTTGGATGATGTATATGTTGTTTCCAAGTTAAAGAGGAACTTGATTTCTGTAAATTCTTTGCTTAAATGTAAATAGTAAATTCTTTGCTTAAATGTAAATACACCCAGAACTTTTCGGTTAATAAAGTGTTTATTATGAAAGATGGTGTTGAAATATGTTTAGCTAAACTGGAAAATAATTTGAATTTGCTAAGGTTGTTAGCAAAAAATTCCCTCCATAACATAAAGATGTTTAAATTGTCGTAACTTAAAACAAACGGCTTAAAGTTTCTCCAAAAGAAAATGACCAAATTTGGCACCTCTGTTTAGGGCACATCAATCTCAATAGGATTGAGAAGTTGGTGAAGAATGAATTTCTAAACGAGTTAGAAGAAAATTCTTTACCTATGTGCGAGTCATGCCTTGAAGAAAAAATGACTAAAAGACCTTTTATTGGAAAAGGTTTATAGGGCTAAAGAGCCTCTAGAGTTAGTGCATTCAGACCTTTGTGGTCTGATTAATGTGTGAGCCAGGAGAGGCTACGAGTATTTCATCACTTTTACTGATGATTATTCGAGGTATGGGTATGTTTATTTAATACAACATAAGTCAGAATCCTTTGAAAAGTTCAAAAGAGTTCAAAGATGAAGTTGAAAACGCATTAAGTAAACAGATTAAAACACTTCGATCTGATCGGGGTGGAGAGTTTTTGGATTATGAGTTCCAGAACTATTTGATAGAACATGGAATCATTTCCCAACTCTTAGCACCTGTTACATCTTAGTAGAATGATGTATCAGAGAGGAGAAACAGAACCTTGTTGGACATGGTTCGATCGATGATGAGTTACGCTTCCTTATCGAACTTGTTTTGGGGTTTTACATTAGAGACTACAGCTTACATCCTAAACTGTGTTCCCTCCAAGAGTGTTTCCAGACACATTTGGAGTTGTGGAACAGGCGTAAAGCTAGTTTGCGTCACTTCCGCCTTTGGGGTTGCCCAACACATGTGCTTGAGACTAATCTTTATAAATTGGAACCATGTTCGAGGCTGGGCCTATTTATAGGCTACCCCAAAGGGACACGAGAGGGTTACTTTTATGATCCTAAGGAAAACAAAGTGTTCATGTTGAAAAATGCTACTTTTCATGAGGAGGATCATATGAGGGAGCACAATCCAAGAAGTAAAGTCATGTTGAGTGAATTTTCCAAAGAAACTACTGAAACTTCAACAAGAGTTGTTGAAGAGTCTGCTACATCAACAAGAGTTGTTGATGGGAGTTCATCTAGTAGGTCAAATCCACCTCAAGAGTTGAGGGAACCTTGACGTAGTGGGAGGGTTGCGAACCCACCTGTTCGCTATATGGGTTTAACTGAAATCCTAGCTTTGGTAGCTGATGGCGAGGTTTAGGATCCATTGTCTTACATGAAGGCAATGGAGGATGTTGACAGAGATGAATGGGTCAAATTCATGGATCTAAGGATGGAGTCTATGTACTTCAACTTAGTTTGGGATCTTGTAGATCAACCTAATGGGTTTAAACTTATAGGTTACAAGTGGATCTACAAGAGAAATGGGGTGCTGATAGAAAGGTACAAACCTTCAAGGCTAGACTCATGACAAAGGGTTATACCCAGGTAGAGGGAGTTGACTATAAGGAGACTTTCTCGCTTGTTGCTATATTGAAGTCTATCTGCATCCTCCTATCCATTGCCTCATATTATGACTATGAGATATGACAAATGGATATCAAGACTACTTTTCTGAATGGCAATCTTGAGGAGACCATTTATATGGTGCAACTCGAGGGATTTATAGCCCAAGGTCAGGAGCAAAAGGTTTGCAAGCTGAATCGATCCATTTATGGACTGAAACATGCATCTCGTTCTTAGAACATAAGGTTTGATACTATGATCAAATCTTATGGCTTTGATCAAAAAGTTGATGAGCCTTGTGTCTACAAGAAAATCATCAATAGTTCAGTAGTTTCCTAGTGTTATATATAGACGATATCCTACTCATTGAGAATGTTTACTGACTTCAGTTAAGAACTGGCTAGCGACCCAATTCCAAATGAAATATTTGAGAGAAGCTCAATTTTTTCTTGGTATTCAGATCTGTTGAGATCGAAAGAACAAAGTGCAACATTGTCTCAGGCATCGTACATTGACAAGATGTTGATCAAGTACTCGATATAGAACTCCAAAAGGGGCTTTTTGCCTTTTCGACACGGAGTTACATTGTCTAAGGAACAGTATCCTAAGACACCTCAAAAGGATGAGGAAATGAGACGAGTCCCCTATGCATCTGCCGTTGGCAGTTTGATGTACGTGATGTTATGTACTAGACCTGACATTTGCTACACTGTGGGGATAGCAAGTAGATATCAGTCTAATCCAGGACACGGTCACTGGATAGCCATCAAGAACATCCTCAAGTATCTTTGAAGAATGAGGAACTACATTCTTGTGTATGGGTCTAAGGATTTGATCCTTACAGGATATACAGCCTGTGATTTTTTAGACTGGTAAGGATTCTCAGAAATCCACTTCAGGATTAGTGTTCACTTTTAACATAGGGGTTGTAGTATGGTGAAGCATAAAAAAGGGTTGCATCGCTAACTCCACTATGGAGGCTGAGTATGTAGCGACTTGTGAAGCTGCTAAGGAGGTCGTTTGGCTCAGAAAGTTCCTGACTAATCTAGAAGTTGTTCCAGACATGTCTAGGCCCATCACCCTTTATTGTGATAATAGTGGTGCTGTGGCGAATTCCCGTGAGCCTCGGAGTCATAAGCGCGATAAGCATATAGAGCGGAAATACCATCACATCTGAGAGATTGTGCATCGAGGGGACGTGATTGTCATGAAGATAGCTTCAGAGCACAACATTGCTGATTCGTTTACGAAGGCTCTCACGGATATAATGTTTGAGGGTCACCTGCAGAGTATAGGTCTACGAGACCAACCGCGACTATACTAGGGCAAGTGTGAGATGTTGTACTGGGCATTTGTGCCATAGTTTATTGTTTTGTGTACTTGTAATTTGATTATCTTGTACACCCCATTAGCTTTAGGAGAAGTGGGAGATTGTTGGGATTGATGCTCTAAATCTCGTACGGTCCTGTAGTTTGTAGACACATGTATGAAAAAAAAGTTTTGTAATATATAATATGAGATATTTTATTCACCTCAGTCTATAAAATATGAGATATTTTAGTTTCATTAACCACAAACCAATAAACTAAGATCCATGGTTATCGTTGTAACTTAAGCAAGTGGAGACATACAAGTAGACCATGCTTTAAGTGATAACCTAAATGGTTTGTAGTATATGGATAAATGATGAAAATCTTATCCTGGTTACACTACGAGTGTGGCTCACTTTATAGGTGTTACAAATGTTGTAAAGTGCTATAAATGGTATGATCCTGATTATTCGTGTATTAGATATGCGAGCAGGGATACTCGATATAAAGAAATTTGTATAAGACCGGACCACAAAATGTTTAATCTCGTTATATAATGCCATTCATGACAAAGACTTTCATTTCACTAGGATGACCATAGGTAACATGACCTTAATCCTGAGTGAGTTGTGAACTCCTACCTATGAGGGCGATCCTTTGGTTTTTATGGGTGCAAGTAGCTAGATCGTCGACTCAAACCTACCATTTTGGGGATTCATCTGATTGGGGAGTTGGGAACTCAACTACACAAGACGGAATTCACTCATTCCTCAAAGTAAGGGTAAGTAGATAAATGGCTCCCTTAAGGGTTGATTCTGGGGCTTGAATAATGTGGCGCCACATCTTCTCTTGACTCGAGAAGGGTTTATTCATAGTGGAACTGTGATGTATTGTTCATTAAAGGAATCGGTGGTACTTAAGGAGTTAGATATAAGTGTAGGGGCAAAACGGCAAATTGGCCCAGTTGTACTTACGAGTGATTTGTGAAGGGTCATCGTATTGTTGATTGGTTATATTCGATGGACACAGAAATATATATGTAGTGCAAAGAGTGTAGTTGTCGGTCTTTAGTGGAGTGTTCGGCAGTTAACAGATGGTTGGTATCATGACTAAAAAGTGTAATCAGTCATTCACTTACCGTTGGAGCTTCAAGCTACAGGTTCATAAGATCCCCTTGGTAGTTTAATGGATTCATGTTGAGAATAAGTTTTTGGGTTAGTTTGAAGTGTTCAAATTAACAAGAGGGAATTTTATTATATATGATATAATTACATTAATTCAATTATATGTGATACAATTGATATAATGTATTCGATACATTATTTGATTGGAGGAATTAATAAATATGATTTATATTAAATGCCATAAAGGAGAAAAAGAACTATGGTTGATATGTTGCATATGATGTAATATTAAAACTATAGATTATAAATATAATATGATAAATTAGTTATTTATATTTATTTATAACAAATTGATTATGAGATAATTGGTTTTAGTTATATTTTTCTCCAATAATCACCTTGGTGGGAGGTTATAGACGGTTTATGGCAACCGTTTGGATATAGATGAAAAGAGTTTTCATTTGGCGATGACCACGCGCAAAAAGTAAAATTTATACGATAACTTGTTAAGAGAGTAAACGATTGATCGAGTTTGTCTATACGATAGTTACTCGCTACTAAACGATCAAGTACCTAAGTCTATACGATAGGCTTATTCCTTTTATTGCCCACTTAATCGTTTACCCGATCGTCTAATTCCTCTATCCCTCTTCTAAATCCATACACAGCTCATACCTCCTGGATTCTCACACCTAGAATACCAAGGTAGCCTAGTGGTGGTGTCGAGTTGCTGTTTGAGGGTCGAGGATCGAGTTTCGATTGTTGCTAATCGAGGATATTCTAGAGGTGTGTTGCGTTCGTGTTGTTGGACACATTGCTGTTATATCGAGGAAATACTAGAAGAAATAGTTCTTCAATGGTATGTTTACTCAATACTTTGTATTTTAACTTGGAGCATGTTGTAATTTTATCCTTGATGCATAACTGTACTGTTTGATTTTAAATGTATATGTTCTTTCACAATGGGGTTTGGAACGATCTGCTTTCTCTCATTGGTACTCTAGATTTAGAGTTCCTTCAATTAAAACAAAAAAATAAAAGTTTAACCTATTTCTAATCATATTATAAATATTTTAGCATAAGTCTAAGTGAATTAATTTTAAACCATTTAAAATTAATTAAGACCTTATGTTGCATGCAACTCTTTGTTATAACAATCTATCTCATTAAACATATAACACTTATATTTTAATAAATTATTAAAACTTATAACATGCATTCTAATGAAATTAGTTAAATATAACTATTATATTTACTAAGTAATATCATGCTGAATGCATTTCTATTTTCATTATATAATAGAACAATTATATTAATCACTAATGAAAATCAAACATATCTCATCATACAATATGACATTTATTTTAAGGTATGATGCACGGACATGTTTATTAATCCATGCAACATTTGTATTAAATATGGTGCAGGTGCACGCTTATTATATCATGCAATCATATAATATAACATTTATATTAAATATGATGTATGAATATGTTTATCCTAATATGAGATTTTAAACTATATGACATACTAGACGCGGCATATAACTAATATTATTAAACAAAAATCTCATGCATATTAACTATATAGCAATAGTAGAGTAAATATTGGAACCCTAGTAAAAAATTAAATTAAATTACATGAATTTAATTTAATTTTTTTTTTTTTGAAAAAAAACTACCTTCAACTACTAGAAGAAAGCAGCTACTTTCGTGCTTAAAGAAAATTGCCACATTCATGTTGAAGGAAAACTGTCACGGCCCTTCTATGATGTACAAGCAATGACGGACAACAGTAAAAAACTTTTAATGCGCATAAAACATGACGAATGGCAGAAATCTGCACGGAAGCCTCTCGGCTATGCATTTGAAAATCTGTCTTTCACCTCTGTTTTTTGCCTTTTTTCACAACAAACACTTCGCCACAAGCAACCCGAATTTACAGACTTGATTTACAAAATAAATGCTCAAAACACCGAGCTTTTACATTGATCAAATCAAAGTAAAAATTTGTAAATATTAGTGCCAACATTTGTAAACATCTATTACGCAAACTCACATACATTACTCAATTTGCGCCCCCCCCCCCCCCCCCCCCCCCCCCCCCCCCCCCCACCCCACACACACACACACACACATTTTCTTTAATTTTTATTTTGAAAATGAAAACAAAGGTGCAATTTGGCTCTGATACCAATTGAAGGAATGGAATTCCATAGCGGAAGCATGTGAATGGATGTGCCATTGTAATTCAATTTGAAAAACTAAAAAATGATGAGAAGAATTATAGAGAGAAAATGATGAGAAGAATTAACCCTTGAAGGGTTTTCTTTTCATAATTCCTCTCCTCAAAACTGAACAACACAAACACATATCTCCCTTGAACTGGAAAATGCCTCTCATGAACAAGGAACACCACCACTTGGTTTTCTTGCTATTCTTTGGATGAAGAATCAAGGATGTGTGGGCTCCTTAATTTGATAGGGAGAAGTGATTTTGTGTGAGAGTGGTTTCTTGAGAAAGAAGATGAAGAATGCAGAGAAAACTCTTTTCTCTTTAAGTGACCTATGCATTGGATTGAAGCTTCTACAAAATGAATCTTCTTCCTCCCATTTTACATGATAGTGAGTTGGTTGGAGGAGTTAAAATTCCCCTCCACTAGCTCCCAATGGGAGTTATTATTTTGAATTTAAATAAATTATATATAAAATAAAATTTAATATATATTAAACAAATATTAATTAATCAACAATTAATAAATTAATAAACTAAATATAATTTATTTAATTGAATTTGAATCATATTCAAATAACATCTCACATAACTTATAGTTTTGATATGAATCTCATTCATATCAATTATAACCTGTAATTTTAATATAAATCTCATTCTTATTACTTTTAACCTATAGTACTATATGAATAATATTTGAATCTTATTTAAATATTTATCTCTCAAATATTATAAAGTATAATTTTGAATCTTATTCAAAATTAACTTTATGTTATAATATATCTACATACATTATATCAATTGTATTTTATACAATTAATTTCCTTATTTAGTTTGAACAATTTAAATTAGTCTAAAATTACCTGATTCTTGTTTTATCCTTGTGAACTAGCAAATGGTCCCTATGAACCTACATATTTAATAAAATTAATCCGCATTCATTAACTAAAGATCCATCATGGTAAAAGGGACCTTATTGGTCTTTATGGATAAACTAGCAAGGGGACCTTATCATGGTCACTCTACTAAAGACCCATACCTACATTTTTTACACTGTAGATATATTTCTATGTCCATGGATATAATCAATCGACAGTAAGTCAACCATTTACGAATCACTCATAACTACAACTGGGTCAAATTACCGTTTTACCCCTATAGTTACATCTAACTCTTTAAGTACCACTGATTCCTCTCATGAATAAACAACTTATAGTCCAACTATAAACTAATCTCTCTTGAGTCAGTGAGAGGATGAGCCTCAATGTTCAAGAATCGAAATCAGCACTTATAGGAGCAATTCATCTACTTATTCTAAAGAAGGAAATGAACAAATTCAATCTTGTGTAGCTATGTTCTCACCTCCCTACTCAGACAAGTCTCTAAAATGGTAGGGTTATTTAGCCGGTGAATCTGGTCACTCTCACCCATACAGATCAAAGAATCGCCCTCATAAATAAAAGTTCATAACTCACTTAGGATTAAGGTTGAGTCACCTATAGTTATTCGACGAAATGTTAATCTCTTCAATTAATGACATTATAAAGAGAGATTAATCATTATGTGGTCCGATCTTATACAAATACTTTGTATAGGATATCCCTGATGGAAAAAACATGCATAAAGCAGAAGCAAAGAGAATAAAAAGCACTCTAATTACACTTAATTTTAGTTTTAAAGCATGCATAAAACAGTTTTACAATAAAATAGGGTTTTATAAATATACCTTTGTAGAAACACTTCAAATCCTTGTTGAACTCTACCAAATTAATCTCTAAAACTCTAGTAGACTACCAAGAGAGTCTTTTCTACCATTCTCAGCCTTAGACTGAGTGGTGGAAACTTTCAATTGAAAGTGATTGAAAGGATTTGAGAGAGTTTGAGAGTAAAAAGATTTTTCCAACAAAAATCACTAATTTTTCAATTGCATGGCCTTCATAAATCTGATTTATGAAGTATTTAACAAGCTTAAACATGCAAGCACTCATCCATTCAGCCAATTGACATCTCAATTAGCACTAAATAAAGTGGGCAAGGTGTTAAAAGGTGGAAAATCCCACTATTAACATCAAATGTTGGATTTACTCACGTTGAAATTCATTTTTCAAACTAAATTTAATCTAACTTAATTTAATTAAATTAAAATTTATTTTTCAAAAAAATGAATTTTCTAAATTTGAATTTTGATTTAATTTAAATAATTAATTAAATTTATTTATTTATTTATTTATTTAATAATTTAATATCAAATATTAAATTAATGAAACACCTAATTCAATCATGAATCCTATTCATGTGTTCGATATTTAAATCAATATTGAAATATTATAAACTCTCCAATTTACGTTTAATTTCAATAAATTGAAACGTTTAATTATATCGAATATAATTATCGAAACCCTAAAATTAAAGTTGAACATTTCAATTTCAAAATCCTAATTTCGAATTTTGAACACTTCAAATTTACTCAATTTTCTAATCCAAGGTTTAATGTTTTACGAGCTAGTAGAGGGACCTTATGGACCTACAGATCATGAGTTCCAATGATTTGAGATTAATCAGTTAAACTCTTGAACCCGAGTCAATCAATATTCGTTAACCACTAAGACATACCATTATAACTCGATGGTTGCACTCTTCTTACTGTAGATATATTTTTGTCCACTTGATTTAACCATAATCAGTAAGTCGATCCTTCACAGGTTGTTCATATTTACAATTTGATCAAAATTACCGTTTTATCCCTGTAAATACATCTTGTTCCTTAAGCTTCCACTAATCCTCTATTGAACAATTGTTTTATAGTCCAACTAATAAACCATGTCTCTCTCGGCCATGAGAGGGCGAGACCCCTTTGATTAAAACAAGGAATCAGTACTTAAGGGAACAATCTATCTGCTAACCCTAAAACGAGTAGGAGTGAATTCCATCTTGTTGACTATGTCCTCAACTATCTATTCGACCTTATCTCCAAAATGGGAGGCTTTTTAGTAGTACTATTGAACTACTCTCACCTATGCAGATAAAAGGATAATCCCAAATAAACAAGAGTTCATAGTTAGCTCAGGATTAAGATCGAGTTACCTAGGTCATCAAATTGAAATAGTCATTTTTAATAGTAAACGGTCGTTATAAAGAAAAAAATGACTATTTTGTGGTCCGGTCTTATGCAAAATTCTTTTGCATAAGATGTCTCTACTCGCATGTCTCCACATGAAAGATTTCAGGATCACATTGTTTATATCATTATACAAAGTAGACTGCATCCATAGTGTCCCAGGACAAGGTACCCAATCTCATCCATATACTTATAGACCCTTTTGGCTATAAACTATAACTTGATCTCCTTTTATGTCTCTACATAAAGTTATAGTATTCGTACTATAGTCACAGATTTGTTTGTTGGATTTTTATTACATAATGAAATTTTAATAATACTTTTATTGAATAAAAACTTCAACACTACTTTTATTGATAAATAGAATATGTTTCCATGATTTACGAACTGCGAGTTTTAGGACATTCCCAACAATCCCCACTCGCATGTCTCTACACGAACGTTTAGGATTAGATTGTTTGTAACATTTTACAACTTTTGTAACAATTACAAAGTAGGTCGTATCCATAATTTACCATGATAAGACACCCAACCTTATCCATATACTGCAAACTATTTAGGTTATTACTTAAATATGATCCATCTGTATGTCCATTAAATATATGTTTAAATTACATAAAATAACCTTAGATCTTAGTTTATTAGATTAAGTTAATGTAATCTTATATCGAATAAAATAACAACTTCTTTTATTAAATAAATAATTAATATACAAAATTTACAAACTACAAGAACTACAAGATTTAGGACACGAACTCCAACAGTTCATTTGTCTCTAAATTTATTGAACACAATAATATTCTTGTCCTAAATTTGATAAATTGGCTTTCGTTGCGATGACATGGAAAAATTTGATGTACCAAAATTTCTTCTCCAATAAATTGATATTATTTAAATAAAAAAAATGATGTTATTGAAAAATTTAGGATATAAAAATTGGTTGTATTAATATACTAAAACATACAAAATAAAATTTAATTGAGAAAAATAAAATCGAAACTAAATTCAAGATTTGTTACGAAGCAAGTATTGATTCTAAAAAATTTACTTTTAAGAGTGGGTAAGAAACATATATTAAAAACGGTGAGAAGGAACGTATGGTTTTAACAAATTCGTTCACAATCAATCTAATCAAACATTCAAAACAGTTAAAATTTGTAGGTAATGAGTTTTAACGCTCTCGAAAGCAATCAGAAACGAAAACAAAGTTGGAGACACCAAAGAAATAGTGTTTTGGAATGGACTGGAAAAAGGAAGAATGGTGTAATTTAAGCGTGACGATGGGATGGAAATTTAGAGAGAGAAGGTGGGACGTGAAAAGTGGAACAAACCTTGGAAGTTGGAAGGTGGACCTCATGTAACATGTTCATGTTGAGTGAATGATGCCTCCCATTCCTCACTATTTGCGTGACTCCATTCTCTCTCTCTTTTTTCCCACACGTTTCAATCACTATCTTAAATAATTCCATTCCTTCCAACACTATTTTAGTTTCTGTTTTTTCGAATTCTTTCAATTTTAGTTTCCTTTTTTTTAATATTTCAAAATTTTATAATGAAAATACTAATAAATAATAAAAAACTGTTTCAAAAAAACTATAATAAGTTAACACTAGAGACTAAATTTTAGACTTATCGTAAGCTTATGGAATAAATTAATCCTTTCATAATGTATAGACTAAATAATTAAGAATATTGAACAAATCTAATGGTGTGTTAGGGAGTGATTCTAAAATGACTAAAATTACTGGTGTCATTTCCAAGGTCACTCAAAAGACGTTTTTAATCATTCGAAATCAATTTTAATAATATGAAAAATGTGTTCAAAAGTACAAAATTGAACATTTAGTTGATTTTTTGACTGGTTAAAAAGTGTGTATTTGAGTTATTTTAAATATGATAAAAATGATTTTGGCAATTTTAAAATCACTCTCAAACATACCTTAAATATATATAGATATAAAAATAAAATAAAATAAAGAAGATAAAGGTACACCATGAATATGTAAAGCTTACATGGAGTCATTTTTCTCCATTCACTTTTACACCTTCAATTTTACGTTCTTTGTTTATGATATACTCGCATATATAAGCAAACATAAACTTAAAATTTTTATTTATATAGATATGTCAGTTTAACCATGCTTATTTTAAAATTCCAAAACTTCGAGTATTTTGTAAATTAATCCCATAATTCACGGGTATTTTCGATAATTTAATCTATATTTATTGACAATTACCAAAGCCCTCCCACTACCCTTACCCGCCCATATATATATATTTGGTTTAATCGTTCGTCTTCCAAAGCACTTTCATCAGTTTATTCAATGGACCGCCATAACACCAAGCGACCAAGAGAATCATCATCATCATCATCATCACCCGATGCAATATGCGATCAATCTTCGCCGCCGGAGATCGCTAACGTGAAGAGGCAGCACCTCCACGACGGCGGCGGCTACAACGCCCAAGAATCTCCTTCCGGAACATCATTTGATTTCGATCTGTCGTTCAACGTCTTCGATTTCCCCTGGTTGAAGGACGGCCTGATTTATTCCAAATCCGAGGACTGGAAATTTGAGGACGTTTTCTTCACCTCCTTTTTCAATGGAGCATCCACCGTCGATGCTACTCCGCTTACAATTGGAACGGCGTTTACAGAGTTGTCAGGGCAATTGCTGTGGTGTAATCTGCCGGATCCTTGGGAGGAAGATTACAAGGCACAAGCACCTCCGCCGCCGCCGTCGTCGTTGGACGGCGGAGAGCAGGCGGGGGAGGGAATGGATTGTATCTGGAGGTCTCTGCTAAATCAACCGCTTCAACAAGGGAGTAGCGCGTTGTAGAATCGTTCATAAATTTACTTCGATGATTTTGCTCATCTTCTTCTTCTTCTTCTTCTTCCTGTTTGAGGCTTGATCTTACAGAGGCTCCTCCTATGGAATTCCATTGATTGGGAATTGCCACTTCGATCCAAAAAAATCATGAAAATTCTCCAGTTTGATGGAAATATGGGCGGAGATAGTTTTTTTCCCCCTTTCCTTTTTGGAACATTACTTAATTTTGTGAATTTGTTTTGATTTCTGTTGTATATTGCAATACCAAATGAATCCTAAATAACAAAACACATCAGAAAGTTCATTAAAACTCAATAAAAATCCTTTGAGGTGGCTGCTACAATGTGTCCTCACGCAAAATTATTGAAAGAGTAAAATTGTCAATTAGATTGTGGTAGCCTTTTCGAATAGATTGTGACAAGTATAGTTAAGATTAGAAAACATTAAAAATGATTTGGAAATAGGTTTGTGACTGGTTTAAGTTCGGTTTAATAATGATTTCGTTTAATTTTTTTTCTTTTATCTTTTTAGTATGATTCTCATCTTTTTTAAAGAAATGTTTGAATTATTAATCAAAATTTAAAAGAACAATAGGGTCATCTAATCCATGCTTTCCTTTCCTTTACACAAAATAATAACAATAATGGACAATTGTCGAAACTAGGTATTACCTAAGTTTTTCTCCTTCTAAAAACAAAAAGATTTTGTAAACTCATGAAAAACCTTTTTTTTTTTTACTTCATTAAACCAACCAACTTTTGAATGTTTATTAAGAGAACTGTTGTAATAAAAAAATAAGCACAAATTTCTAAAGCCAAATAATAATCAAATATGGCCTTAATTTATAATTGTCTTGTTTAGTTGCTTTTTTTTAAAATTAAAAAAAAAAAAACATGAACAGTGTTAGACTGTACCTAACTTTTGTACTTTTCACATCCCTACTACACAAAAAGAAAATTATAAAAAATATATTTTTTAAAAAAATAAAAATGTCACGGCATTTTATTGAACTATATTTAGGATGCATCAAAATAGATACATCCAAAGGAGCACCTAAGTTTTTTTTAAAAAAACAAACAAACAAAATCCTAAGTTTTTTTTTTTTTAAAAAAAAACAAACAAAATCCTAAATTTTTTCTAAAAAAAGAAAACAAACAAAATTATTATTTTCTCAAATTATGAATTTGTAAATAACTAAAAACATACTTTTAACGCAAAATAGTCATGAAGCTAGCTTTGCAAAATCAATTTTGAACTGAATTCTGAGATCCAACTTGACTTGTGTGGGGATTTAGTGTAAGAACCTTACTTACAAGTGAAGTAACATAACCTACACTCAAATGTCATGTGAACTCTCCAATTCTGGTTCTTATAACTCCTCTCAAGTTTACATTCCCAACCCCCCAAAAAAAGAGTTATAATTCCAAGAATTACATTAGTGTATGTAAAAATAATGTTTATGACATAATCAAATTCTATGAAATTGAAATATTTGAAACTTTCATGATATTCATTTTCCATATAGATAATATAAAACAATAATCATAATTGTTAAAACAAGCATAGTTCAACTGACATATGGATGTGTGAACGATTAAGAGGTTCATAATTTAAATCTCCCTACTCTCTAATGTTATTAAAAAAGGAAGACAATCATGATTATTCATGGAAATATAACTCAATAATATGACACGACTTCCGTTTCTTTAGATTGAAAGTTGGATCCCCATCTTCACATTTATTGAACAAAAAAACAACCAAAATCAAGAAATGGAGGTAAAAGGTTCTTCACCAAATGAACTAATGAATTCAAAACAATGTTGATTTACAATTGAATTGACAGCAGATTGAAGAGCTTCTTCTACTCTTTTTTTCTTTGGGGGAGGGGGTATTCACATTTCACAGCAGCACATGAGGAATGATGCAAAAGATTAAAAGAAAAAATGAATTAAGGCAGGCACAGACAGCTTGAAGTCAACTAGTTTCTATAGTTTCAAGGTTCAACTGCAACAGCCGGCAGTTTGGGAAGATGATCCCTCCCTGCCTCCGGACGGTCCCGGTATCCCACCATATCCAACTTTGATTCCATAAGACTGAGGATGACATAAAATGCAGAGTCAACAACAGCGTTCCTCGTGCATATGCACGATCAGAAGTAGAATATACTCTTGGTGTTTTTTTTATTAGTTAAAAACATTAACATTTTAATTCGTTGTTTTAATAACGAATCACGAATTCGTCATCTATGTTTGTCGAAGTATAAAAGACAAGAGATGGATGTTAACCTCATTTGAAACGTCAAATACTCCATCTTGAATCTTCTTGAATATGGTTGCGGCTGTCCTTACGAATGCCTGAAAATGAGGTGCTTGTCATTTAATGAGATGAATTTCTTAAATGTTACATACATACTATAAAAATTACACCAAGCCTCAGTGTGCTTCAAAGTACTTCATAAGCATATTTCATGTAGTCACCTCTTCAACATTCTGGGCAGTTTTGGCAGATGCCTCCATGAATATTAAACCATGTTCCTTTGCAAACTGTTCACCCTCTTCTGTGCTCACAGCCCTTCTATGAGCAAGATCATTCTTATTACCAATTAGCATAATTGTCATGTTTGCATTTGCATGCTGTCTTGCATCTTCTAGCCAGCTAACCAAGTGATTGAAAGTCTCCCTTCTGAATAACGCAGTCACCACAATTCTCATGTAAATAAGCAGCTTGGTAAAGGCACATAAGAATGAAAAACTTCATGTTAAACATCCTATAGGACATCCATTTCCATTAGCATACTAGTTAGTCATTTAAGAAGACAAAAGGAACAAAGTAGGACCTGGTAATATCATAGACAAGCAAGGCACCAGCAGCACCTCTATAATAGGACCTCGTGATGGACCTGAATGACTCTTGGCCGGCCTGTTACAATCACACAAACCTTAACACATTTAGAACTGTGTTAACAGTATCTTAGCCGGCCTTCCTATTCCTAACTGAATAAACACTGATGTTTGCCAAAATGGGAAAAGAAAAAAAACCTTGACCATTTGGTAATGCAACAATTTTCATGGGGTAGATCAAGATGATTATTCATAGATTCCACAGTATGGCCAAAATCATGGTAAATGCCAGAAAGGAAAAGGAATGACTAACTTTTGTTCATACTATTTGTAAAATTACAAAAAAAGAAAAAAGGTTACCTGCATGCTAATTAGTACTAGCTACACAGTAAGGTGTCTATTACCATTCTAAAGATTGAAGGTTTGAAAACCCATCTCCAAAATTATTAAACTCAAAAAAAAAAAAAAGAAAAACAGTAATAGCTCCCATTTGTAACTTGCCTTTATTAGATCTAAAGTATGAATGGACCCCACTTGTTAAATATATCATAAAGAAGACAATAGAAAAGGTATACTCCAAGAAATCAAGGACAAGGAGGAAGTTGCTAAGTTTAGCTCCAATTACAATATGAACGAAGATCCAACTATAAATTAACATGGAGAACGACAGCATCTTTTTGATACTCCGATACTAAGTGATCGAGTGGCTAACAATTGACAAGTTACCTAAGAAATCATACCCAAGCATAGAGTCTAAACTACTTAAGAAAGTGACTCAACAGAAGGAATAAAGGCATAATCAGATTGACAGCACCATAAGAATATATAAACCATCTCTCGACTCCAAAAGAATTACATAAGTTTTCGATTAAACTAACAAGCAGCTCGAATAAGGAAACCAAAGAAACATACCGTATCCCAAATCTGGAGCTTAATTGGCTTATTCTCGATGGTGATCATCCTGGCTCCGAATTCGACCCCGATAGTTAAGTCATGAACAGGCTGAAATCGATTATCCGTAAACTGAAGGAGAAGACACGATTTCCCAACTCCTGAAGACGAAACAACGGTTGTTTATGATATTGAAAAGAAACCAGAGGACGACACAGAATTCAAGAAATACAAATGCAAACCGATCTTCGGAAGAATGACTGAGTAGTTGAGGGTGAGAGACGTACCAGTATCGCCGATGACGATGTATTTGAATAGGTAAGCATAAGACATTATTCCGGCCGGATCTGCTTCGGACTACACTGATTGATCGCAAAAATGGTGGGATTAAATCCGAAGATTACCGTGCTTTAATGCAAAAACAGAGAAATAGAGAGCAATTCAGAAGGAAAGAACGAGAAAGCAAGTGAAGAAAAAACGAGGGTGAATCGCGAACGAGCAAACCTACATACATCGTTAACGAAATTTAATTTCTAAATTTGCATAATTTGTTTTAAGCTGCGTAATAATATTAGACCCAATCAAGAATTAAAATATAGACATGGAAGTTTTAATTTTGCGGATTATAAAATATCAAAGTAATTTTGTAAATAATTTTTTTTTAAAAATTATTTAAAATAATAATTAAGTTTTATCACTTCGACTGTTCGAAGGCACTCAATTGAGTTTTGAACTTTGTAGTTACTGTGTTTGTAGAGTTAATTAGCAACTTAACTGCTTATTAAAGAAAAAGATGATTATCCTTAAAGATTTCAATTTTTTCAATTTAATTAGTTTCAATATTCATACTTTTATTCTTGATTTTCTACTAAATATTCACTTTCAGTCTTTTGACATAAATGTCAATAAATTAATTTTAAAATAACTAATTTCAATGATGATGGAAAATATAACTTAAAATTAATTATACTTATTCTAAATAAATTGATAGGCATTAGTATTAAAGATGGAAAGTGAGTGAAAATTGAAGTTAAGATTCTGGACTATAGTTTCCATCTAATTATCAAGATTTTGGATTAGATGCTCCAAGTCCAAGGTCATCTTATTGGTATAAACATGTACTTTTTATAATTAACAATTAACAATTTTTTTTATGCAAATATTTCATGTTGTTTAATTTTGTAATTAATTACCAATAATTGATATTATTTTGTAATTATTTTTTCATTTATTTTATAAATTTCTGCTCTCATGTTGACATTTACACCAACATTTACAATGTTGTCTTACTTTATAGAAATTATGATCTCTAGATTTTAAGAATCACACTTTTAACTTCAATTTTACATTTCAAATAAATATAATGTAATTATTTTTAAATTATATTTTTCATCACAATTGAAATTAATTTTAAAATTTAACTTCATATATAATTATTTTAACTTAATTTATTGACATGTATGTGAAAGACTGAATGTGAATATTGATGAAAAATCGAATTTAAAAATATAAATATTGAAACTTAAAGACTAAATCGAAGTAAAATTGAAATCTTAAGGGTAAAGTTATACATTATAAAACTTAGAGATCAAAATTGAATGACAAGAAATATAAATATATTTTTTTAAAATTATGAATAAAAATTTATTTTTTTTAAAAATAATATTATGTCATTTCAATACTAAAAATAATTAGTTTAAATTTTAAAGGAATGAAATTAAATTTAAAAAAAAATGAACGAAGGATAACGAAGTTTAAGAAAGAGAGAAAAAGAAACCAAAAAAAAAGAAAAGATGAATGTGTCTCTTTAAGAGACGAACTCCACAAAAGACAAAAAAAATCAACCTCATTTTCCTAATTTTTTTTTCCTAAACTACCCCTTCCTTCTAATTTATTTATAAAACTCCCTTACCATTCCAATTAACCTCTATGATTTGGACAAAGTCATAATTTAATTCCTATAATTTTAAGAACTAGAATTGGTTTGATAAAACCTCATAGATAGTCTCTATTTTATCAAGACTAAATTCTAACTTTTTCCAACCTATGGACTTGCAATTCAATTAAATTTTTATATCAATGATAACTCTCGAGCCATTTTATGTCTTTAATATCCTTTGTTTGTTATGTATAATGTGTTTAAATAATTATTTTGTAGGAATTCAAGTAAACCATGTATTTGGGAATGTTGCGAGCCGTTTGGTGTTGATTTGGAGCTTACAGAAGTGAAATCGAGCACCGAAGCTTCAAGGACGCGAAATTACGATTTTGTCCCTTGAGCCACCGTAGTGATGCTGCGTGTTAGGCTTGAAGGCAGAGAGAAGCATTTGCGAGAGCGTTGCGATGTTCCCCTAGAGCGTAGCTACGCTCTAGAGTTTGATTGATGAATAGAATCATGCGCACGCGCAAGAGCGCAAAGATGAGTGTCGCTACATGAAGGCTTACGCTACTACAACAAAAGCCAACGTTGCAATACTCCCCTGTTTTTCTATATATAATCTTATTCAAGGTTTTTCATGTTGGATGTATGGAGGCCGAAGTGAACCTCAAATTTCATCTTCTTCTTCTATCTTTCTAGCATCTTAAGTGTAGCTTTTACTTTTCTTTTGGGATGCAATTGATGGATTGGATCTCTCTTTTTTTATTTGTCCCTGAATCGATGAGGTAATTTCCATTTAGTATTGAGGGCAAAAACCTATGTATTTTCTTGAGATTTTTGTTGATGAACTGAATGCATATTGTTTTATGTTTTCATTAAATCCATTTTAATTTTTAAATGCATGTTTGTGTATTGGCTATCCCTCATGAGCATGTGTTGCCCTTGCTAATCGATTCGTAGCTTCATCATGTTCACACTTGAATGTTTAGCTCGATCACCTAAGTAGAAATTAATTAATCATTTATTTATTGTCTATCCTAATTCATGTTTTAACTAGGTTCAAAGATAAATTTGATTAATTGTTTAGGTTATCCAATTGGTTAATCAACACAATGGAATCCTAAATCTTAATGCACATGTTTTTATTTATATATGAACGCTATCATACCCAATAGACTTAGGGGTATGTAGTTTAATTAGGACTTGGCTTTAAGCTTTAATTATTAATTAAGGCATTTGCTTAGTTTAATCAAACAATTCGATTGCCTGTAGCGTCATTGAGTGAGGTTCAGCTAAGTAGGTCATTATGCATACATAAATCAAATGCATGTTTAATTAACAGAAATCGAGGATGAAAATTGTTTAGGATCCCTCTTGTTCTCAAATCTAGATAAACCCTATCCTAGGTTACATTTACCCGTTGCTTTTACATTTCTATTTTTAATTTCATGCCCCCCTCCTCACATTTATTGCTCTAATTAGGAAATTGACTTAATGAAAAGCTCACATTAGCACTTCCCTACCGATTGGCTAGAACTTGTCACTATTGTTACGCTATTGTAGTAATAGGAGGAGGATTTGATAGTTTATAAATTTTATTTGATTTTTAGTCTTTTGTAGACGACGGCAAAGGTTAGATCAATTTGAAAAATTACTTTTGATCACTAAATTTTTTGTTACATATACACTTAGCCGTTAAGATTTCAAAATGTACCTTTTTAATTATTTTTTAAGAACATGTTTAAAGATTAAGGCATGAAGATTAGGGCATGGAGTGAATGAAGAGAGAAGATAATTGTTAATTATTATTTTCAATAATGTCATGTCAACATTTAAAATAATAATAAAAAAACTTTGTGACTTTTTAAATAACTCATGAATTTTAAAATTTTAAGGAGAAAATGCACATGTTAAGTATAGTTAAAACGAAGACTCCACGCTCTCTCCTCACCCCTACAACTTCGATGGGCGTTTACACCTCCTTCCCTCTTCTTCTTGGTTATCATTGTCTCCTTTTCTTCTTCTTCTTCTTTCTTCTTCCCCTTCTCTTTTCTTCTTTTATTTTATAATCATATCTATTTTTCGTTCAATAATTTAATGATATAAAGGTGAGGATTTAAATTTCTGTTAATCTTTACATCAAATATATATATATATATATATAAATAACCTAATAAATAATCTAAACATTAGTCAAATGTTCACAAATTACAACTCCTCATGCCATAAATCTTGAGAATCTATAACTTGCACTAAAGCTAGGTGATGATAATAGTTTTCTAATCAACAAATCCAAGAGGTAAGACTCGTTAGTCAATTATCCTACTTAGGGAGACAGATCGACTTTAAAAAAAAAAAGGCCGATGGTATAAATAACAATCCAAAATAATAAAAGATGTAGTATAAGAATAAATATATTAGGGCTATCGCACAAAACTAGTACCATATATCACTGATAGAAGCTATCAATGACAACTATATTGGTAAATTACTAAAAAGCCCACGCACAGTCCATCATTTCGTACTTCTTATTTTGGTTTTCTCAAATTGAAAGATATACTGATAGTAGCTATCAGTGATAGCTTTGAATTTGAGAAATATTAATACAACCTTGAAATAGTAATATTTTAAATATTAGCTTATAATTTGCTATCAGTTATCAGTAGCTATCATTGATACATTTCATCAATTGAAATCAAACTTAAAATATTAACTTTTAAAGCTATCAGTGACTATCAATGATAGACTTTTATAAGTAGTTATCAACTTTGAAAGGAAACAATCAACTTTCAAAGATTAACATTTAAAGCTATAAGTGATAGAAGTCTATCAATGAGAAGTCTTTAAGTGACTATCACTGATATCTACCTAAGTCATATCACCAATCTCACCAATCTCATTAATATCATTCATTTAATTGATATATACATAAGTCATTTCACTGATATAAGATATCACTGATAGCTTCTGTTAGTGGTTATCATTGATAACTTCTACCAATGGCTATCTGTTGAGGTTGACGCCCTACATCTCATGGGTTTTATAGTTTGTAAATTATTTATACACGAATTATTTATTTAATAAAATAAAATATTATTTTATTTAAAATTTAGTTTGCATTAATTCAAATCAAATAAACTAAGATCCTAGGTTGTTTAATGTTACTTAAACATGTATGTGGTTGGCATACAAGTGGATCATGCTTAAGTAATAACCTGAATGGTCTGTAGTATATGGATAAGGTTGGGTACTTTATCCCGATAACACTACAAATATAACCCACTTTATAATTATTACAATTGTTGTAAAGTATTATAAATGATCTAATCCTGATCATTCATGTGGAGACATGTGAGTGGGAGTATCCTATACAAAAAGTTTGTATAAGATCGAACCATGAAATGATTAATCTCTCCTTATATCGATGTTACTTAAAGAGACTTACATTTCACTAGGATGATTATGAAGAAGTAGGTGACTAATTGCAATGAAAGGATTGTGCCCCAACTTTAATTTTACAGTACATGTATAATGCAAAGGACAAAAACTAGGATAAATAATCCTAATTAAGTTGCTTTTTTAAAAAAATAGAGAGAATGAAGAGATTAGAGGATCACTTATCCTTGAAGACCAAGTTCTTCATGAGTTCTCTCTCAATGCACTGCACGAACAATTCGAACTCTTCCTCGAACTCATGAACACACAATCACAGCAACAAGAACGGACACCACAAAGAGCTCTTCCCCATTATTCTCAAGGATGAGAATCTTTAAGAGGTATGGGCTTCAATGAGATTAATTTTGGTTGGGAGAAGGAAAGGTTTTGTTGAGAGAGCAATAATTTCATTGAGAGAATCTTAGATCTTTCTTGGAAGAAGAATAAGTGAATAATCTTCCTCTGTCAGTTATACACCACATTAAAACGAGGGGGGGAGTCATCAAAGAACTCCCTCCCTAATAACGGTTAAATGAAAATAATTTTAATTTAATTATATATATATATCATATATTAAACTTTATATTATATCTAATATAACACATAACCTATAGTCTATATTATATCATATATAATATAACCTGTAGTTTATTACTCTCACATTTAACCTTTAGTAGTTAATATGAATCATATTCAAATATTTATTTTCTCTCAAATAAAACTTTATATTATAATGTATAATATACATTATATTAATTATATCTCATATAATAAATTTTATATTATAATGTATCACATACATTATATTAATGTTATCTCATATAATTAATTTCCTTCAATTAATTTGAACCATTCAAATTAATCCAAAACTAATTCGATTCTCATTAATCCCAATTGAGCTAACGAGAGAACTTATAGACTTATAGATTGAAGCTCCAATGGTACTTGATTAATTAATTAAACTCTTTAATTAAATTAATCAACTTCCATTAACTGCTAGTTACTCCATTAAAGACCAACAGTTGCATTCTAGATATATTTCCGTGTTCATTGGATATAACCAATCAATAATGTATTGACCCTTCACAAATTGTTCGTAAGTACAGTTGGGCCAAAATTATCATTTTGCCCGGTAGTTACATCTAACTCATTATATACCACTGATCCCTCTATAAACAATTAGTTATAGTCCAACTATAACCAAACCCCTCTCGGGCCAAGAGAGGGTGTGACGCCACATTGTTCAAGCCCCGAAATCAGTCCTTAAGGAAGAAATTTCTCTACTTACCCTTGAAAGGAATCCAATTCCTGCGGAAATGTGTTATCGCCTTGCAATTTTGAAATTTTTTTTGTGAGAAACTAAAATCAGTGAACTCATGAAAATATTCAAAGGATGAACATACAAAAGGACCTAAGCATGCTTCTAATAAAGAAGAAGGGAAGAAATGAACTCAACTTTGTGGATTCTTTTCCTTCTTCATGTTTTCCCTCCAAAGGTCACGAATAATCTCAACTTCTCAACGAACAAGAACTCCACCTCTAAGGCTACCTTGTTATTCTCTTGGAATAAAAAAAAGGGTTAAAAGTGTGGGCTCCAAGACCTTTTGATGGAGGAATTTTTAGAGAGAAATTATTTTGGAGAAGAAAGATTAGAGAGGAAGGGTGAAGGTTAGGTCATTTTTCACAAAAAAACAAACCTTACCCTAAAAATGGTTATAATAGTATATTTATAGGGAGAAAAGGTAATCCCTTCTCCATGCTTTTCCACTTTTCTCCTTTTAGCTAATTAATTAATTAGCTATTATTTATTTAATCAGCATACAAATTAAATAACTATATACTAAATCAAATTTAATATACATTTAATTAATTTATTAGCATACAAATATCACATATGTATATGCATATATCTCTTTATGAATCCAATTCATATAAATCTAATACTTGAATCTCATTCAAATACATCTCTCTTATAATATAGTTTGGATTATAGATCATATCTATCAAAATTCACTATACTTTATATTAATCATATTAACATAAATTTTCTTTAATTAATTTGAATAATTCAAGTCATGCCTTTTAACTATTCTTAGCGAGCTAACAAGGGACGTTATGGACCTACAGCTCCAATGACATGAGATTGATTTAATTAAACATTTTTTTTAATTAAATTAATCAATATTCATTAACTACCGGTCACTCTACCAAAAATGAATAGTTGCACCATTTGCACTGTAAATGTATTTCTGTCTCTATGGATATAACCAATCAATAATTACTCGACCCTTCATAATTTACTCATAACTATAGTTGAGTCAAAATACCATTTTACCCTTGTAGTTACATCTAACTCCTTAAGTACCACTGATTCCTCTAATGAACAAACAGTTTATAGTCCAACTATAAACTTACATCTCTCAGGCTAGTGAGAGGTTAATGCCTCATTGTTCAAGACCCGAAATTTGCTGTTAAGGGAGCAATTTATCTACTTTATCTATGATCGGGAAGGAATGATTCTTCTTGTGTAGGTTTATTCCTAGCTCCCTACTCAAATAAATCCAAAAAATGGTAGGCTTGTTGAGTTGGCTAACACGACCATTCTCACCCCATACAGATCAAAGGATTACCCTCAGAAACAGGAGTTCACAACTCATTCGGGATTAAGGTCAAGTCACCTATGGTCATCGTAGGTGTTATAAAGAGAAACCAATCATTTCGCGATCCGGTCTTGTATAAACTCTTTATACAGGATACATCCACTCACATGTCTCCACATGAACAATATGGCTCATATTATTTTTAAAATTTACAACTCATGTAACAATTACAAAGTAGACCGTATTTGTAGTGTTACCAGGATAAGATATCCAACCTTATCCATTTATTGTAGACCTTTTAGGTTATAACGTGAACATGAATCACTTGTATGCCTACCACATATTGTTCAAGTGACATCACATAACCTAGGATCTTAATTTATTAGATTGAATTAATGTAGTCTAAATATCAAATAAAACAGCTCTATTTTATTAAATAAATAATTTATTCTTTCAAAATACAAACTACAAGATATACTTGATTTAGGACACTAAATCCAACAACTCTGATACTAAATCCAACAACTTTAACACTAGGAAAGGAGTGAATTTCTTATTGTGTAGCTGCGTTCCAAACTCCCCAATCAGACAAATCCCCAAAATGGTAGGCATATTGGGTCGAAGAATCTGGCCACTCTCGCCCATACAAATCAAAGAACCACCTTTATTGGCAAGAGTTCACAAGACTTAGTCAAGATTTAAGTCAAGTTACCTATGGTCATCTTGGTGAAATATAACTATCTTCTAGTAATGGTGTTTTATAGAGAGACTATTCATTTTGTGGTCTGATCTTACATAAACTCTTTACATAGAATACCCAGAGTCACATGTCTCCACAAGAATGATCAGGATTATATCATTTATAGCACTTTAGAAGAATTGTAACAACTACAAAGTGGGTCGTATTCATAATGTCACCAAGATAAGGTACCTAGCTTTATCCATCTACTAAAGACTGTTCAAATTATCACTCAAACATGATCCACATACATGTTTAAGTTACATCAAATAACCTTGAATCTTAGTTTATTGGTTTTTGAGTTAATGCAACTAAATGTCGAATAAAATACCTCTTATTTTATTAGATAAACAATTTTTTTATACAAATACAATTACAAACTACAAGATCACGAGATTTAGGGCATCATCCTCAATAGACCATAGGTAACTTGACCTTAAACCTGAGTGAGTTGTGAACTCTTGCCAGGCGGTCCTTTGATCTGCATGGGTGAGAGTGACCATATTCGCTGACTTAATATGGTTACCATTTTGAGGATTTATTAAATGAGGAGCTGGGAACAAAGCTACATAAGATGGAATTCACTCCTTCTCGTTGTTAGGGTAAGTAGATGAATGAATCGTTCTTTTAAGGGCTAATTTTGGGCTTGAACATGAAGGAAATCAGACATGAGGAATTCCATGAGCAACAAAATGATCATTCCAAATTCCATTCAATATTGAACATACACAATTACAGTTAAGAAACGGAAACTAACAGGTCATGCACAATACAAAATTATAACATATTTACAGATGAGATTAAGGGATATATATACCTTTGAAGACTCATTCTTCAAACTCCCTCGATCATGAACGCTCGATTAGTCTCTGAGACAATAATACACAAACGCTCGAACACAATGACCGCAACACAGCACGATCAACAACAACCACCACACGAACAGTGCAAACACACAACGAACGACCTCCAAAACCTCGAACTCAGTCGAGTTGAATGAGGACACCACCACAATGGCTACGTTGGTATTCTCGGTGTGAGAATCCATAAGTGTGGGCTCTATATGGACTTGGTTAGAGGAAGAGACTAGAGGAACAACAATCGTGTAGACGATTGAGCAAGTGGGAGATAAGAAGTGTCTATCGCATAGAAAAAAGCTCAATCGTGTAAAAGAAGGTGGCCTATCGTATAGACAATGGCCTACGATCGTTTAGCTATGACCAGCTGAGTGAACTATTGTATAGTAACGCTCCACAATCGTTTAGTTTCTCTATCAACTATCGTTTAATGAAACAATTTCACTTGATAGTCTTTCCGTGAGTTCTTTCCGAATTGAGTAACTCTCCTAAAATTTAGGAAAACATTTTTCTTTTTATCTCACGGTTACCATAAAACCACCAATAACCTCCCACTCAATTGGTTATCAGAGAAAAAGAGATAATTATCCAATACTTAATATTATTATAAATATATATGGTAACCAACTTACCATATTATATTTATAACCTATAGTTTTAATATTTCATCTCATGAAACATATATACCATAGTTTTTTCTCTATTTTATGATGCTTAATGTAAATCATATTTACATTAATCCTTCACTAGATGTATCTCATACATCACACCGATTATATCATATATAATCAAATTTCTTCTTGTCAATTTGAACATTTCAAATCAACCCTAAGAATTGATTCTCAACTTGAATCCATTGAGCTACCAAGGGGACCTAATGGACCTGTAGCTTGAAGCTCCAAAGGTACGTGAATAACTAACTAAACTCTTTAATCACGGGATCCACCATCCGTTAACTATCGAACACTCCACTAAAGACTAACAACTGCACTCTTCTTACTATATATATATATTTTGTGTCCATATTAACCAATCAATAGTACGATAACCCTTCACAGATCGCTTGTAAGTACACTTGGGCCAATTTACCGTTTTGCCCTTATAGTTACATCTAACTTCTTAAGTACCACTGATTCCTCTAATGAACATAAGTCATAGTCCTACTATGACTAAGTCATCTCTTTCAAAGAGAAGCTATGGCCACTATGTTCAAGATCGAAATCAGCCCTTAAGGAAGCAATCTATCTACTTACCCTTGCTTCGGGAAATGAGTGAATTCTATCTTGTGTAACTAAGTTCCCAGCTTCTAAATCAGACAAATCCCCAAAAAGGTAGGATTGTTGAGTTGGAAATTTGACGACTCTCACCCATACTAATCAAAGGACCGCCCTCAAAGGCAGAAGTTTCCAAAACACTCAGGATTAAGGTCATGTCACCTATGGTCGTTTAGGTGAGATGTAAGTCTCAAGTATCAACGACATTATATAAGGAGACGAATCATCTCGTGGTCCGATCTTATACAAACTCTTTTTATAGGACACTCTCGCTCGCATGTCTCCACATGAATGGTCAGGATCTACCATCTATAGTAGTTCGCAACACTTGTAAACCTCTACAAAGCGAGCCATATCCGTAGTGTCACTAGGATCAGGTATCCCTCCTTAATCCTTATACTAGAGACCTTTTTAGGTTATCACTTAAGGCATGATCCACTTGTATATCTCATATACATGCTTAAGTTTACATATAATAACCATGGAGCTTTGTTTATTGGATATTAGTAAATACAAAATAAAATAACTATTATTTTATTCATAACAATGTATATAATTTACAAACTATGAGACTCTGGGAGAATTAGGAACCAATCCCAATAGAACAATGAGGTGCCTCACTCTCTCACTGGCCAAAAAGGGGTCTAGTTTCTAGTTGGACTATAACTAATTGTTCATTAGAGGGATCATTGGTACTTAAAGAGTTAGATGTAACTACAGGGGTAAAACGATAATATGACCCAACCGTAGTTATGAGCAATTTATGAAGGGCCAATTTACTATTGATTGGTTATATCCATGGATATAGAAATATATTTACAGTGTGAAGAGTGCAATTATCGATCTTTAGTGGAGTGACCGACAGTTAATAAATGTTGATTAATTTAATTAAAGAGTTTAATTAATTAATCTCGTATCATTGAGCTTCTAATCTGTAGGTTCATAAGGTTCCCTTACTAGCTCAATAAGGGTTAAATAAGAATCAATAAATTTTCGATTAATTTGAATATTCAAATTAATTAAAGGAAATTAATTGTATGAGATGCAATTAATATAATGTATACAAATACACTATAATATAAAGTTTAATGAATGAGATAAATATTTGAATATTATTCAAATATTAATTATATGAATTAGGATAAAATTAATATGAATATGATTCATATTAAAACTATAGGTTATATGAGAGAATATAAAATTAGATTATATTATATATGATATAATATATTGGTTATATAATATGAGATATAATATAAAGTATAATTAATTATATTACTTTTAATATAATTAAATATAGAATAACTCCCCTCATTCTCTTATATATAAGAAAAAGAGGAAGTTTTGAAAAGATACATGGAACACAGTGAAATGATTCCCTCTATGACATTTCTCCTTCAAGAGTTATCTCTCAAACAAATTCCAATTCTCCACCAAAGTTAATAGACGAGTCCACAACTCCATCTTGGTTCTTACCTAGAGAATAGCCAAGGAAGGCTTTGATGGTGGTGTCCAAGAGAAATCCTGTATGTTGTGTTCGTAAGGAGGAGAAGAGTTCATGATTTTCGGGAGAGGAGAACGTAAAGAAGTGTTTTTCATTAAGGGTAACTTCCTCATTTTCCCTTTCCACTCTGTACATTTTTGTGGACAACATGTTTAAACTTGTTTATCGTTTTGTGTTTGCTCTGGTTTTTTATTTTGTTCCAAAAAGAATTCACTGACAAAAAGGCGATCACTAAAAGGCAATCACTCGCTTCCACACTGAGATTCCATTTCTTCAATTGGTATCAAGGCCAAATTGTGTCATTGAATTTCTTTTTGGAAACGAAAATAAGAGAAATTATAGGTATTGCATTGCATTATGAATGTTGGTTTGCAATTGGTGTTTTCAAACTTTGGCACTTTAGATTTACTGTTTTAAATTGTTTAAAGTTATAAGGGCCTGTTGTTTTGAGCATTTAATTCATGTTATTGAGTTTGTAAGTTCGTATCGATCGTGATGCAAGTATTGCTAAGAAGATCAGTGCAATTTGGAGCAAGAACAGACTCAATTTGTGGCAGAAATTGCATTTTGTGCTAGAGTATAACAAGAGAACGTTACAACGTTGCCCTTTACGCTGTAACACAGAAGGGCCAGCATTGCAACTCTGCAGTTGAGCATTACTACGCTTTCATATCAACGTCGCAACTCTTCGACCGAGCGTAACAACACTAGAGCAATTTCCAGACCAATGTTGCAACGCTGAGCGTTGCAACGCTTCAAGACATTCACGTGCACGTCCGACAGTTTGAAGGTCATGGGTTCGAGGTAGACATGGTGCAGTATCCATTTTTTACTTGTTTTTTCAAATTTAATGTAATTTAATTGTTTTTTTTTAAATTAATTAGATATATAAAAATTTTATATTAATTTAATTAATTTTTAGGAATATCAATTTTTTGTCCAATTTTATTGTTTATTTAATTTTATATATGATGTATAATTAATCTTATATGTTACATAATGTATGTTATATAGTTTTTAAAATATCACTGTAGGATAAATATATATCATGCATCATATTTGATATAATTGTTATATTATATAGTTGCATGATATTGTAAGCATGCCCATTCATCATTTGGATATAAATGTTATATTATATGATTGCATGTTTCATTAGCATGTCCATATAACATACTATAGTACAAAAGTTATATTATATGGTTGAATAATAGATATGTTTTATTTTCATTAGTTTATAATATAAATATTATATTATCTAATGAAAATGAATTTGCATTGAGCTTGACATTACTTAGTAAATATAATTATTATATTTAATTAATGTCATTAGATGCATGATTGTAGGTTTTAATTATTTTATTAATTTATAAGTATTGTAATTTGGATGATTAGAATTAAAATCTATAATCAAGAGTTGCATGCAAACATAGGATTCAATTAATTTTAAATGGTTTAAAATTAATCCACCTGGACCTATGTTAGGTTAATCTTTTATTTTTATTTTTAATAGGATTAAATTGAAAATAATAAAAGATTAAATTTGTAAAATAATTGTCTATAAGGGACCTTTGTCTAAGGAAGGTTATGTCTAAGGTTGGGGTATTTAAGCTGATGAAAATAGAATACCCCTACTTGGGAACCAACTTTGAAGGTAATTAGACAAATATTTTATAAGAATGCAATACATGATTTAGTTTGTTAAAGTGTTTAATGAACAAAATCATATATTTGTTAAACTATCCAATGTAAGAGTTGTATTTGACCAATTTAACAATGGACTTAGATAATTATTAGCTGGATTTACCTAAGTTACGGACCTTGGGATTAAAACACATAGTGGTAGGAAAACGATGTATATGATATGTCACTTTCTTTTCACGTTCTCCCTAAAAATTCATACCGTGAGATCTATGCTCAGCCTCGTGGCGCCATTTGCTTGTGTCCCCTTAGGAAAGTGTTTGCATAGGTTAATATCAAGATAAATAGAGAAAGTGTTTATAGTAAGTGGGTGAGAGACGTGTGTCAACACATCCCACGGTCTCCTTCATTAATTTGCAGTAAGGTTTCATGTTCGGCCTCGTGGCATTGTTTGCTTGTGTCCCCCTAAAGAAGATATTTTGCATGAGATTTTACTCAAACTTCAGTAATGGATAGGATTGCTTTAGTTTTTGTCGCAATCGATTTTTCCCTACAGTTGGCTCACTGGGACAAAACTCTAGATCCTAAAATGAAGGTTTATTGATGGGACAACCTTATGGTGTCACTCCCTAAAGACAATCGTACAAATAAATTTATATGCACCGAACTAACCCTTTATATTAACTAGTAGTACAAGTAGCAAGTCCGGGATCGAACCACAGAGAGCCAAATATGGATTCCTCAAAAGTTAGAACTTGTAGGAAGTAACCAAGGAGGAAGGGGGATTTGTGAAAATTGTTAAAATATTTTGTGAAAGCGAAAATTGTGCAATGCAAACAATTGAGAAAATTTATTTATCGAACAAATACCTAGCTTGGATAATTATAATTTTATTCATTCCTCATTGATTCTATTATAAAATACTCAAAAGATACATGAGATTATTTGAATTAAAAACTTAGTCTACTCGATTAGAATCCTAATCGATAGTCCATAAAATCAAGTTGATTAAGAGAAAAGAAAGAATCCTTAACCAATCAATTAATCAACAGGCATTAATATTCAAGGCAAAACTAAGCCAATTAATCAGTTTCCATCGTCTAACTAATTAATTGAGCGAAATTTATCTAAGTTAGAAAGTAAATGCTTACTAATATGAATCCCAAATTAACACAACAAACATACTTAACTCATGCTTCTAGGTGACGATACCTAACGATTACAAATTAAGGCCAATCAAAGTAATCAATTAAACATGCATAGCTAATTTATCAGATTATCCCATACAAAAAATTGAAGAATATTCTCAAAATAAATTTCATAAATTCATAATAAAACTCAAGGAATTACAAAACGAGTCTCAAGAATTAAATTGGAATGAAATTAAACTAACAAACCCAAGCTAAGTTCTTACCTTTTAGCCACTAAACATATTTGAACTCAATGCAATTGGTAAGGGGAAGAATTCTTTACAGAGTTTTGTAAGTGGGCTAAAACTAGGCTGAGACAGAGTGATGACGCTCAAAATTGGAAGAAGAAGATGTGATTTTTGTGTGTTCTGACCTAGGCCCGAGGGGTCTATTTATAGAAATTGAGGTAGCGTCACTCAACGTTACACACAGTGTCGCGACGTTGCCCTTCATCATTTTTTCATCCATTATGCTTCAAGTCGTAGCATCGTGACGTTGTGAATGGCATCGCGATGTTGCACTGTATCTTGGAAGTCCACTTTGAGTCGTAGCGTCGTGACGTCGTGGATGCCATCGCAACGCTGCCATGCCTTTTCTCAGAATGATGGCTACTACCTTTCAGCGTCGCGCAATGCTTAAATCGAGCATTGCGACGCTTTGATTGGGCTAAGAACGTAGTTTCTGCGGCCTTCTTCCTTGGTTTGTTCGATTTTAGTGCTATCTTGGACATTTTAGCGTCTTTTCGACCTGAACACTTAACTTGATCGCCTGTGCACTTGATTTCTACAAAATAATAAATTAAAACACATTAAGTAGCTTATTCCGGTGCTATCAAACACTCCCAACTTAATTCTTAATCGTCCTCGATCAAGGCAAAACAAGCAGTCATGCATGAATAATTAGTTTGTCAAACTAAAATGTTCCTTACTCAAGCCTCAACAGTCTACTAGAATCAGATTCACAATCAAATGGGTAATAAATAAGCATTCCATCATTTCATCAACAGTTTGAACATTCGTTTTAAAAATATTTTTAATGCATGTTCAAGCTCAAAGTTATTTATTTTGAACAAGAGCGAGCCCGAAATGGCCTGATGAATCTTCCATTTGTTTTTCCCTATACTGGCTCGAAGGATCCTGAATTAGCTTCCCTAAATTCAAAGTGACAATGACATATCATTGGATTGATCAAAATCTATTCACCATTGCCCTTTTCTCATGCTTTCACTTTTTTTTATTAGTATTTTCTTTTATAGAAATAAAAAGGGAAAACTTAATTCAAGAAATAGACTTTTGTTTTGGCTTGCCCACATGGGTGTCATGCGGATCATCCAACTATGGGCCGATTTTCCTTCAAAAGCGCCTAAGCTTACTCATTCCTCTGAGATATTTTAGCTTAGAGGGAAACCACTGGTGTTATGGCTGCCCTAGGTTAATCACACCCTTGAAGAAGAGCAGTAGACCCCTAAACATGCATAAATAATAATTTTTTTTTTAAAACTAGGCGACAGTGATATCAATTGACTACATCTCGAGCATGCAGTACTAATTGAACCTAAAAAAGACTAATATGTATCACCAAGGCCAATTGGAGTGACAACAAACTTATGTTCTCATAATTCAATTCTAAGAAAGCATACATGGTCAAGATAGATATGCAAAGGACTTGGAGATGTAATAAAAATAATTAAGCAGAATTTTCAAAAATATCATGAAAATTATGAACCTTTTCATTCGACCCATTCTTTATGCAAAAACAATTCCTACGAGTGCGTCATAGACTAGTCATCATAAGGAATACAATAGCAAGACAAAGTTAAACAAGCAAGTATTATCCAAGCATAACGTTCAAGGACCCCAAATAATATCATCATAAAAATTTGAAAAAAAAAAATTGGGCCAAAGATCCAAACACCCCACCCCTAACTTTTAGAACACACATTGTCCCTAATGTGATTAAAATTAAAGCACAAGGGATCAGCGCCTATTGTTGGTCTCAGCTCTAACTTCCCTGAATAATGGAGTGAAGGAAGAATATAGGACACTCTGCTAAGCTCCTTTTTCTTCTAAAAATCCTACAAACAAGAATAATAGAAAGAATTAGGCTCAAATAAATGAAAAATAAAAAAGAGAGATATTGAATTGAAATCTAATCCTAAAATCCTGGCTACCTTCAGGTAGGGCAAATGTTTATGGTCAGTTGCTCGACCGTGATGGCTCGTTTCAGATGTAGACCGACGAGTCCTAACGGTAGGAGATTTTGAAGCACTCCAAAGACTTACCATCATGGAAGACCTTTAACCTATGCCCACTAACTTTGATAACTTTTCCTATCTCAAGATTAACAATGTCTACTACACCATAAGGATAAACACAAGAAACACCAAAGGGCCCAATCCACATGGACCGGAGATTACCGAGCATAAATTTCAATCGGGTTATAAAGAAGTACTTTTTTTCCTACCTGAAAATTTGGGTGCAAGCATCTCGTCATGAAGGTCCTTCGCTCTTTTCTTATAAATCAAGGAATTATTAAAACATTCTAACCTCAGCTCTTCTAACTCCCGAAGTTGTAGAAGTCTGGCCTCCTCAACTACCTCTAAGTCCTAGATGCACTTCTTGATAGGAGTTTTGAAAGCTGTCCTGTAGGCTCATAAAGCGTCATGAAGTTGGAGGCTCAAATCCTTGTTAAATCAAGTGGACAGAAATATATCTACAGTAAGGAGAGTATAACTACTGGACTTTAGTGGAGTGTCCTGGTTGTTAACGAATGTTGGTTAAGTAGGTCAAAGAGTTGAGCCCATTAATCTCGAATCGTTGGAGCTCATGATCTGTAGGTTCATTAAGTTCCACTGCTAGCTCAAATCAAACTAAACCTTAGGAAAACGTGGTGAGAGAATTTGAAACATTTAAATTCAGTTTAAAGAATTATTGTTAATATATGCGATATAATTAATGTTTAATTATCAAATTAAACAAATTAGAGAGTTGGAGAATATCTAAATGTGATTTAAATATTGAACATAAATTAATTTATGTTCGGGATTGGTTTTTTTAATTAACTTAATATTTTATATTAAATTAATTAAATTAATTTAATTCTTTGATTAATTATTTAAAATTAATTATTAGAATTAAAATGATTTAAAATTTATTTTAGAGAAATTTTATTTAAAATTAAAATTCTTTTTAATTTGATTTTTGGAAAATAAAAAATTTAAGTGAAATTTTTTTTAATGGGTTTATTCCACATTTTGCACTAATTAAACACATATCTCACTTGAATTGCATGTAGTTTTGGTGTCAATGGGAGGTTATTCCTATTATGCATGATTTCCTCTATAAATGAAAGAAACTCAATTTGGAAAAAAGTTCATGCATATTTGAAAATTAAAGAAGAATTTGTTCTTCTCAAATTTTTACACCAAAACAAGCAAATTCTCTAAGCAGTGGTCTATGATGTGTTCGTGATCAGAATTAACCAAGGAGTTGTTGATTTCAACAAGCATACGGAAGAAAAAAGAATCGTTAAGCACTCTAATTCATCAATTTTAACTTTAAACTAAGCATGTTCATATAATATATAGAGGATTTCAGAAATACCATTGAAGATCTTCTTGAAAATTCAAAATCAACTGCAATCTTCTATTCTACTGGTCGTGAACCACCAGAAGATCTTTCCTACTATCCTCTAGGAATCTTAGATTGAGTTTGTGGTACTCAAAACAAACTGAATTAAGGGAAGAATTTGAGAAGATAAACACTTTTTTTTTCAGCCAGCTGAAGAACCCTTCTTCAACATCAAATCTATGGAAAAATTAACAGTTTGCATGCCTTTTTCTCAACATTAGAATTGGTATTTTATACCAAAAGGTTATGCAATCAGATTGCCAACCAATGAGACACTTCCTATTAGGAGATTGAAGTGGAATTTGAATAGAATAGTGAGTAAGAAGCTTCAAGCGAAAATGGGAAAATCCTATTTTTGTGGGTTTTCCCAATTTCAAATTTTCATTTTAATTTTTTAAAACAATTTTCAAAATTAAAACCAAAACTAAAAAATGTTAATTTTACCAAAAAATAATTCAAATAATTATTTTTCTAATAAAATAATAATTAATTAAATAGTTTAATTAATTCTATTAATTTAATATCAAATGTTAAATTGATTAAACACCAATTCTACTACCATGAATCTTTATTCATGAAATTAATATTTAAATCATATTTAAATATTAATCAATTCTTCAATTTCATTTAATTCCATAACTAAACGTGTAATTATATCGCATATAATTACTAAATCCCTTAATTCGAATTTAACGTTTCAAATTAATTCATCACGCTATTCTAAGGTTTATTCCGTTTATGAGTTAGTAGGGGGACCTAATAGACCTACAGATCATGGGCTCCAATGATCCAAGATTAATTGACTAAACTCTTTAAACCAAATTAATCCTCACTCGTTAACTACCGGGAAACTCCACTAAAGCCTAATAGTTGCACTCCCCTCACTATAGATATATTGTGTTCACTAGATATACCCATGATTAGTAGTTAACCCTTCATAGGTTGTTTGTAATAATGGCTAGGTCAATAGCTATTTTACCCCCAAGATTACCCGTTGTTCTTTAAGTTCTACTGATCATTTAATGAATAATTGGTTTGAGATCTAATCATCAAACTGAGTCTCTTTTGGGCCAATAAGAGGATGGGGCCTCTTGTTCATAACCCAGAGTCAACACTT